>NC_143478.1:60145491-60445491 GCF_027475165.1 Benincasa hispida
ATTTGCTACAGTATTTACTAGTTGCTACAATGTTTACTATTTTACATTCATTATTTTTTATTCTTTGCTACTGTGTTAGTATTTCCTTCTCAAACTAAAATAGTTTGCACCTTAAACACATACTATTCTAACCTAAACTAAAATAATCTACACCTAAAACACAAACTATTATAACCTAATTATAATAACCTAGAACTATAATAACCAACTCATTGCCCCAAACGCCCCCTAAAAAGCTATAAGGCATAAAAGACTTACTTCAAAAGATCTCGAATTTCTTTCCTTCCACAGAAGCCTTAAAACCGCTCTAAAAGCGCAACTACCCTCCACTTTGGCCTTCTTCTTCGGATTCCAAGTAGCAATGCTTTTTTTCGTCCAATCATCCATGTTTTTAGGGAGACAGAACTTTAACCCCAACTTTTCAACAAGGTAACTCCAAACTTGATAAGCAAAATCACAGTGTAATAAAAGGTGATCAAGGTCTTCAAACTCTTTCGAACACATTCTGCAACCTGGATGAAAACCACCTACTAAACTTCCGTTGTAGCCTGTTATCAATATTCATACTTCTGTAGCCTAAAGACCAGAGGAAAAACTTAACTTTCTTAGGGCTGTTATGCTTCCATATAAGCCTAATCAAAGCTCAGTTTATGTTAATATACTTGTGAGCAAGGCTCATAAAGGCAGACTTACAAGAATAAGAACCAGGTTTTTTCAAGAGACCAAGTAATGCTATCTGGAGAGTCTTCCTTCTGTACTGAGCCCAACAAGTCAACCAGAGCCATCCGCAGTTTAATTCTCTATCAAAAAGGCCCTTTCTCAACCCCAAGTTCCACGTCTGATTTCCATCATCCCAGAAATCAGCAACAGAAGCTTCTTTTCTGCAAGACATAGGATCTATACTTGGGGACCAAGTTCTTTAAGGGGTTTTCATCCAGATATCATCTCGAAAGTGGATTGTTTGACAACAGCCAGCCTTCAAATGAGCAAAACGCTCAACACACTAAAATATTTTTTCTATGTCAATCCATGATCAACCTTTCTTCTTTTTGAAGTCAGTAGTTTTTTCTTTTGATAGGAAACAAACAAATATATTCCAACAAAAAAGAGAGCACAACCCAAGGGCAAGGTGTTGAGAGGACCCCTCCTTGGAAGACTAATACAAAAGGGTCTTCCAATTGTTAAAAATCATCAAAAGGCTGTAATTACAAAAGAATTTGGTGTAATTTGTGCACCACCAAGAGGCTGTATGTTAACAAAAGCCCAAAAAGAATCAAAAGAGAAAGACTTATCTTAAAAAATTCTACTATTTCTTTCTTTCCAAAGACACCAAAGAAGAGACCGAATGGCACATCTCCAAAGGATCTTTTCTTTACTGCTAAAAGCATAGTTGTCAAGCCACCTTTTTCGGGAGACAGCACTGCACCCCAAAAATGCTAAATATGTTTAACTACCCCTTGAAAACATAATCACAATGTAAGAAAAGATGGTGCAAAGACTCCTCGTCTTTCATACAAAGGCAACAAATAGAGGGGGAAAGAAAGCTATTTTTCAGCGGTAAGGATTCTTCCTCACGAAATGATATTCAAAAGGATAATAATTCCAGAACAACGAAGATAGGTTTTGATTACAAGAGAAAGATAACAAACACAACTACAACAACACTTGAACTACTGTTCATACACAAAACACAAGATAACTAACCCTAGGCCAAAATAACGTTTAAATACCAATACTCCCCTATTGGACGTACAAACTGGACCACCAAACGATCTTACTTGAACAGGATCTGTTCTATAGGCTATATATTTGTGTCCTTGATTCAAACTGGACTACCAAACACTACCCCACTGTCAAGAGTGCAGGTTCTTTTTTACCCCTTCTCTTGTAAACATGCTTAATAGGTGGCCTAGCATTACCCCCATGGAGAAAAGACACCTTATCCTCAAGATGGAAATCAAGGAATTCCGCGGTGAGAACAACATAATACTCCCAGGTGGCCTCGTGCTCCGACTGGTCTTTCCAAGTCACTAAACATTCCCAATCCCTCTTTGCTTCATTCCAGCGCATTAGGGTGACTTTGTTGGGTTCCACGATCCACTGCATCTGGTCATTCAACAGGATTAGGTTGCACCACGTGTTGACTTCCCACAGCTTTCTTCAATTGGGATACAAGAAACACCGGATGAATTTTGGCCGTAGAAGGTAAATCCAACAGATACATAACCTCCCCAATTCGGCCCCTAACCCAGAATGAACCCAAAAATCTCGGAGCCAGCTTTTCGCAACGTTTCTTGGCCAACGTCTTTTGCTTGTAGGGACATATTTTTAGATAAACCTAGTCTCCTTCCTCAAATACCACCTTCCTTCGATGAACATCAACAAATTTCTTCATTTGTTCTTGTGCATGTGCGAGGTGGTACTTTAGAGCCGCCAAGGTCTCATCTCTATCCTGTAATTGTTTTTACACCGAATCATTTGTTGTTGTATAAGATTGACCATAAGAGATAATCGGCGGTGGAGGTTGCCCATAAACAACTGCATATAGAGTGGTTTTGATGGAAGCGTGATACGTGGTGTTATACCATAGCTCTGCCCATGGCAGCCGATTGCTCCATGTTTTGAGCTTTTCACTACAAAAGCAACGTAAGTACAATTCCAAGCATTTGTTTACCACCTCCGTCTGTCCGTCGGTCTGCGGTACTTCTTTTTAACTGAGTTCCTTGTAGGCGGAATAATTCTTTCCAAAAATGGCTGAGAAAAATGCGGTCCCGATCAAACACAATTGAATCGGGATACCCATGGTGGCACACTGCTTCTTTACCAAACATAGCCATGACCGTTTTAGCCGAACAGGGATGGCTCAGAGCCATGAAGTGAGCATATTTGCTCAGTCAGTCCATCACCACAAAGAACGAGTCGATTCCTTTCGAGCGTGGCAAGCCTTCCACAAAGTCCATGGAGATGTCCTCCCATACTCGATTGGGGATCGACAATGGTTGTAACAGCCCGACGGGAGACAAGGCCTGGGTTTTCTGCTGACAGACATCACACATTTCCATGTACTTCTTAACATCGGTGTGCATTCCCTCCCAAAACAATTATGCTGTTATCCGTTTATAGGTCTGCAAGTACCCTGAGCGTCCACCGATCACCGTATCGTGAAAGGTACGTAGAATGGTCAAAAAGTAAACTTGAAGTACAGGAAAGAATCAATCTGCTATTATGAGACAACCTTCCTCGTCAAATTGTATAATGAGGCACACTTTCGGCTTCTTGCAAAGATGGTTTTTAATTTTGAATCCTCCTGTACCTCGTTGTCAACTACACTCAAATCAATTAGAGAGGGTCCCACAATTACATTCAATTGAGCATCACTTGGCATTCTTGACAGCGCATCGGCGGCCTTGTTCTTTGGTCTTGCTCTATAGTAGAGGATTTCAAAATCTTATCCCATCAATTTTGTCACCAATTTCTGAACCCTTGGTGGAATATCACGCTGTTCCAGGATATGCCTTAATGCTTTTTGATCCATGTAAACCGTGAACTGGTGGCCCAACAGATAGTGACTACCATTTTTCCACAGGTAACACAATGGCCATCAATTCCCTTTCGTATATTGACTTGTCTCTTGGCTGCTGACGATAGGACCTGACTGAAATAAGCTATTGGTCGCATGTTTTGGATTGACACTACTCCCAACTCTGTTCTAGATGCATTTGTCTCTATGTCAAATGGAAGACTGATGTTGGGAAGGTCTAGGACCGGTAACGTAACCATGGCTTTCTTCAACACCTCAAAAGCAGTCGTGGCTTCCTTCGACCAAACAAATCCATTCTTCTTAGACAACCGCTTCAACGGAGCTGCAATTGCTCCATAATTAGCCACAAATTGGGGGTAAATACCCCGTAAGGCCTAGAAATCCTCTCAAGTCTATCACATTCCTCGGAATGGGCCACTCCACCATAACACGAATCTTTTCCTCATTTGCCTCCACTCCTTTGGCGGATACCCAATGCCCTAGGTATTCAATTCTATCCTTCGTTAACTGACATTTCTTCTGATTGGCATATAAACTGTGCTCGCGGAGGAGCTGGAGAACCACGGTTAAATGTTCCTAATGGGAAGCCATGTCCCTACTGTAAACAAGTATATCATCGGAAAATACAAGTAAAATTTTTTAAAGATAAGGTTGATAAACCTGTTTCATTAACGCTTGCAATGTTGTTGGTGGGTTGGTCAACCCAAAGGGCATGACTAGGAACTCATAATGTCCCTCATGAGTCCGAAATGCGGTCTTTGGTATGTCCTCCTCTCGAACCCCTATCTGGTGGTAGCTGGACTTCAAATCAATTTTGGAGAATACGCAAGCAGCATTTAGCTCGTCTAACAACTCGTCAATCATCGGGATGGGAAATTTGTCCAGTATTGTAGCTCGATTTAATGCTCGATAATCAACATAAAACTGCCAATTGCCATCTTTCTTCTTAACTAAGATCAATGGGCTGGAAAAAGGGCTTATACTCGACCGAATGATTTCGGTTACCAACATCTCATTAACTAATTTTATAATCTCATTCTTTTGAGCATGCAGATAGCGGTAGGGCCTTACATTGATCTGTTCTGTTCCCGACTTTAGTTGGATCTGATGGTCAATTTGTCGTGCCGATGGTAGGCCTACAAACATATGGAAGACATCATCAAACTCTTGTTGGAGCTGTTCCAACTCAAGCCGTAGTTCCTCGATGGAATCGCCCATCACCAACTCTCCGTCTCCTCTAGATACACCCGTAGTGCGAAAATCAACTAAGAACCCTTGGTCCTTCGGCTGCCAAGTCTTTCCAACATCTTCAAAGAGACTTCCATTCTAGCCAGAGCTGGATCTCCTTTCAGCACCACATTCGACTCCTCTACTGAGAAGGTCATCATCAATTCGTTCCAATCGACCGTCATTGCTCCTTGCTTCTGAAGCCACTGCATGCCCAACACCATATCTAGGTTTCCAAGTTCTAACGGTAAGAAATCGTCCACAAAAGTCATCATCGGGAGTTCGACTATGACGCCCTTACACATGCCCTTTCCTTGGATGGCTTCCCCATAGCCCATGGTAGGTTAAGGGTCTCAACCAGCCGTTGCGCTATAAAATTGTGGGTAGCCTCACAGTCCACCATTACAATAAGAGGGCTGCTCTCTCCACACTTGAACTACTGTTCATACACAAAACAAGATAACTAACCCTAGCCCAAAATAACATTTAAATGCCAACATTCCCCTGCTGGACGTACAAACAGGACCACCAAACACTACCCCACTGTCAAGGGTGCAAGTTCCTTTTTACCCCTTCTCTTGTACACATGCTTAATTGGTGGCCTAGAATCAGCTTCTTTTGTATCAGCTTCCTTTGTAGCTTGTTGTGAATATTTAGACTTCTATATGTAAGAGACCAAAGGAAGAGCCTGACTTTTTTTGGGAATTTTCAGCTTCCAAACAAGGTTAACCAGAGGGATGGTAATATGTGGGGGCTGTTTCGTAATGTTTAAAAAAGTAGCCTTTGTGGTAAATTTCCCCGAAGCATCAATCTTCCACCTAAATCTGTCACAGTCCCCCTGCGGAGTCCAAGAGTGAAGGACCTGTAAAAGCACAACCACATCATCTATTTCTCTATAAAAAATATTCCTTTTGAGGCCCAAATCCCACAAGTGATTCGAGGCACACCAGCAATCTGCCACCTCAGCCTCCTTATAGGACGGAGTAAATATGAGGGAATTTGAGAGCAAGGGGTTGAGAGTTACACCATTTATCTTCCCAAAAGCGAATAGCTTTTTGAGGTCAGTAGTCATCCAACCATTAGGTGAAACACCATATATACTGGTGGTAACTTTCTTCCACGAAGAATCATCATCTTGAGTAAATCTCCAAAGCCATTTCATTAATAAAGATGTACTTCGATGCAAGAGAGATCCCACCCCCAAACCACCCAAGAAGTTGGTAAAGCCGTGCACTCCCATTTAACTAGGTTACAACCTGGCTTGTATACTCTACCATTCCACACAAAATTTCTAATGATCTTTTCCATGCTTTTAACAACATTCTTTGGGGCTTTTAGAAGAGGGAATTGATATATGGGAAGATTGTTAAGGACTGACTGAGCAAGGGCAACTCTTCCACCTTTTGACAACAAGAGGCATCTCCATTTATCCAACTTGGCTCTCAGCCTATCAATCAAGGGGTTCCAAGAGGACCTTTTGTGATGTTCCCCCCAAAGAGAATCCGAGATAGTCTATAGGAAGCCCATCTGAGGAGCAATGGAACACACTGGCCCAACTATGAACCTCCTCCTTGTTAATATTAGTACCAATCAGCGATCTGCACCCTCCAGAACGAGGTTCAAAATATCCCACCAGTTCTTAATCATCAACGGCTCATCAGGGCAAAAAATGATAGTATCATCTGCATATAATATCCAAGCAATCAGTTTTTATGGTCGTATCGGTTTTTCTTTTTGTCCTCTTGAACACTTATAATCCAAATGCAACCAACCCAAGCTTTAGGGACCAAAAGTGCAATATCTCCTTGTTTTATATAATTTTATCATTTACTTTTTATTATATTAACTTCAAAAGAATACTTTGTGAGAAAAGATGAAAACGCTCTAGTTTAAAGTTTTCTGCAGGATTATGAAACTGATGAAATCATCTAGAGAAGACAAGAAAAATAACAGGGTCAGGAAGAAAAGTAAATCTGTAACTTTGACGCAACATTTGTCCCTTCGGGGACATCCGATAACTTTGACACAACATTTAAATCATGGAAAATTAAGACGTTACTAAGCATTTTTTTTAGTAAAAATTTATTTATTTATTATTATTATTATTTCTTTTTTTTTTTTTCCTTAAAAACGTTACTAAGCATCTTGTCAGTCATTATAACTTTTTTCCAGCTTCTGGAGGATTTATAACTTTTTCTAAAAACCTTAAAGAACAAAATTGTTCAAAGGATGCTACACTAGGACATTTTGGATCCTTTTAAACCAACCAAATCTGGAAAGCCCAAAGGCCATCCGCCTGCCTCTAACTAGCCGGTTGATCTATCCTCACCTTTTCAATGTTGTGCAATGCTCATAAATGGAGGCTGGGTTTGATATTGGGGATACACCTAGTATTGGGCTCGTGGCCTAGTTTGGTTTTCTCAATTGTGGATACAAAACTACCTTCCTTTTCTCAAGCTCATTGGAAGGTTTCCCACATTTTCCGCCACCCATGGTAATCCATCACTTGCGCTCTGTGGATAATATCTAGTCATTCAAAGATTATGGATGACATTTGTTGGGAAGTTATAAATCTAATTTTTTTAAAAATAAAAAATTAAAATCCGTTGAAAATTAGAAGTTTTTAATGCTAAACATAAAATCAAATTTTATGTATAAACCAAATGTCTAAATTACAAAAATGTCGTGAGAACAGCCTGTGCAAAAAAAAGTCAAGATTAAAAGAAATGTTCTGGAAATAACCTTTTCATGGGCAACTTTGAAAATTGGATTTTTTAATAAAAAATTGGAAAGTACTTTGTTTATGTACTTTCCTCTAACCTAGAGAAAGTTAACGTGTCTGGGGATTCAAGCTCACATCTGACTGCTTTGTCTTATATTTTATTTCTGATTGCACCATTATGGCATAACTTGTTTCAGATAAATAATAATTGATAATATAATTCTGTTTCTTATCACATAAAGATAATATCAATTATTGCCTTTTGCATGATGCGATAACTGACAAAACCACATGAATGCATTAACTTTTTTTTTTTTTTTTTTTTTTTTTTTTTTTTTTTTTTTTGTTACAAAGATTAAGGTTCTGGATGCAACTGGACCTCCTGGACTTCCAAGTTTGCTTCCAGCAGGTTCAGAAATGGCATTAAGGATTTCAATATCAGCTTTGAGCTTTTCCCCTGATGGCGAGGTATTTGTTGTTCCATTGGAAAATTTATGATCCTCTAGAGATTTCATATAATTGTGGAAAATAAAATTTATTCCGATTACTGATAGACTATATTTTCCTTGAATTGATCCTTGTTATCATTTTGAACAAGAGAATTTTCTTTACTGATAGTTACCTACATGAAGTGTATAGAATTTGCTACCTGAATTATAATGTCTTTTAACTGGTTCCTTTTTGTTGAAGGGTCTAATAGCAGTTTGCTAGGCTAAAGTAAACCCTTCTCAATATAGAGACTACAACTAGCTTCTCTTCTATCTTTCCTTTGAAGACTTTTGGTGTTGAATGACCCCACAAATTCAAGTTCGATTGAAAGTCTTCAGTCTTGGTTTTTTATTTGGAATCATAGGTAATTCACGGTTAACGGATACATCCTAAAGATTTTGGATTACTTTCAACATCAGAAGTTCTCGGTCTAGTTTCATGTCACAAACATCATTTCTTAGGACATAGAAGCTTTGTTATGATAGAAACAAAAGCAACAAGCAAAGAATAAAAACAAGAGATGGACACATAGATTTACGTGGTTTACTAATGATGAAAAAGGAAGAAGAAAGCAACACACAGTTTTATTTGGAAAACCCTAGAATAGGGAGAAAAAACCACGATCGAAGACTGATATTTTATTATTTTTGATACACTAAATACAAAAAGACTGCTAAAATAAAGAGACACGTAGGAAACCCTAGGGGCATGGTACATTACAAAAACACCTCTAGGTCAAACCATTACTTTCGACACTCCCCCTCAAGTTGGGGCATAGATATCAATAAGATCCAACTTGCTGACACAATAATCAAAACTTTGTCTGAGCAACCCTTTTGTGAGGACATCCACGACTTGCTGATTTGAAGGGATATAGGGGATATATATGCTTCCATTGTCCAGTCTTTCCTTGATGAAATGTCTATCGTTCTCCACATGTTTCTTTCTATCATGCTGAACCGGATTATTCACAATACTTATTTCTGCTTTATTGTCACAAAACAGTTTCATTGGAAGTTCACCGTCTTGATGGAGATCTAGCTGACAACACTTTCTTCAACCAGATCTCTTCACATATCCCTAAGCTCATGGCCTTGTACTCAGCTTCAGTATTACTTCTGGCTACAACCCCTTGTTTTTTTCCTCTCCAAGTAACCAGATTTCTCTAGACAAAGGTGCAATACCCAGACGTTGACTTTCTATCAACAACAGAACCTGCCCAGTCAGAATCGGTGTAAGCTTCAATGCAGCGTTTATCGGATTTTCTGAACATTAAACCTTTACCGGGAGTTGCCTTTAAATATCTTAAAATGCGCTCAACGGCCATCATATGTTCCTCATAGGGGGCTTGCATGAACTGACTGACCACACTCACAGCATAGGAGATATCGAGTCTAGTGTGGGACAAGTAGATTAATTTCCCAACTAGTCGCTGATATCTTTCTTTGTTGACAGGAACTCTGCTATTTGTATTACAAAGCTTTGCATTATACTCCATTGCGGTGTCAATAGGTTTACACCCAGTCATACCTGTCTCTTTGAGCAAGTCAAGAGTGTACTTCCGTTGAGAAACTGAAATACTCTCTTTTGATCGAGCCACTTCCATCCCGAGGAAATATCTCAACTTTCCCAGATCTTTAATTTCGAACTCCTCGGCCATTTTCGTTTTAAGTCTCATAATCTCAATAGTATATTCACCAGATAAAACAATGTCATCGACATAAGCTATGGGGACTGCAATCTTTCCTGAAACTGACTTCTTTGTAAACAACGTGTGATCTGAGTGCCCTTGGTTATACCCTTAGGCCTTAACAAAGGTGGTGAATCTGTCAAACCATGCCCTTGGGAGATTGTTTCAACCCAGGTAGTGACTTCCTTAGTCTGCAAACCCGGTGCTTAAACTGACTCTCGAAACCAGGGGAGGACTCATGTAGACTTCCTCTTCTCTCCCCATTAAGAAACACATTTTTTACATCTAGTTGATGAAGAGGTCAATCTTTGTTCACTGCAACTAACAATAGCACCTGGACAATATTAAACTTGGCCACAGGAGAGAAGGTTTCAGAGTAGTCTATTCCAAAGGTCTGAGTAAAGCCTTTGGCAACCAGTCTAGCCTTGTATCTGTCAATCATTCCATCAGACTTGTATTTTATGGTGAAGACCCATTTGCATCCAACCGTCTTGTGTCCTTCGGGGAGAACCTGATCCCATGCCCCGTTTTTCTTAAGAGCTCTCATTTCCTCCAAAACTGCAGCCTTCCATTCAAGAGTCTCCATGCTACTTGGTATCATCACTGTAACTAGGCTGGTAGTTAGAGCCTTGAACTCGGGTGATAGCTTATTGTACGTCATGTAACTGTGCATAGGATACTTTATACAGGATCTAATGCCTTTCCTCAGGGCAATGGGAAGATCGAGAGAAATGTCGTGGCTCTCCATCTTGTCTAGTTTTTCACCATATTCGGTTTTCTGCTCTAGGGGTTCATCTTTTGAAGGACCTTTCACACATTCATCTTCACTAGTATCACTTCCATTCTCTGGAGTCATTTCCTTAGCATTATTATTTTCAGCTGTCTCTACACCTCCCATGGTGTCCTTGGCAGCATCGTCAACACCTTCCTCAACGTTATCCACTCTGCAAGTATCAATCTCATTACAAGTACCAATATCATTAGTGGCAGGATACAGATACCTGGAGCTGATGTTGGGTCAGACTCATGGACCGGAGCCGGAGAAACGACAGGTGGCACTGAGCTGTTTCCTTCTTAAGATTCTTCCTATAGTATGTTATCCACGGGACTTGATCGGTGGGAAGGATAGACCTGACAGGTTCAGGCTCGGGAGACAACTCTAAGTGTACTGAATAAGTAGACCAATTAGTCTCTTCACTAGAATTCTCCCTTTGAAGATGACTAATAGGGAAGAACGGTTGATCCTCGAGAAAGGTAACATCCATGGAAACGAAATATTTTCGAGAAAGTGGATGGTAACATTTGTATCCACGTTGGTGGAGCGGATACCCAACAAACACACATTTCTGAGCACGAGGGGCAAACTTCATGTGATTTGGACCGTGGGTATGAACAAAGACAACACAACCAAACACTCGAAGTGGCACATCAGGGATAAGGCGGGTGGTAGGATACGACTCTTTAAAACAATCAAGAGGATTTTGGAAGTTTAGAACACGAGAAGGCATGCGATTAATAAGGTGGGCGGTAGTAAGAATAACATCCTCCCATAAATAAGACGGAAGGGTGGTGGACAACATGAGAGAAGGAGATGGCCTTTTCCTGCAACAGGAGCAAATGACCCATCTGCGATTCTAATCCTTTCATTACCAGCACTCGGACAGTATGAAATAAAATGGTCAGATGAGCCAGTTAAATGATCTGTCGCTCCCGAGTCAATAATCCAGGGTTTTAGACCATTAACACTAAGGAAGCAAAAAGACTGAACCGTATCTGACTGTGCAATAGCATCGACTTCAACAATACTTGAATTACTTTGACCATTTGCTGGAGATTGAGTTTGAGAGTTTCCACTTGTCGAGTCACTCACAAGGGCACGTCTAGGGTTAGAAACAGGTTGAAACAGCGTCAACCCAAAAAGATTTTGGAACATGCATTTGAAACATTAAGGCTCTTGCTGTTTCGAGGAGATGAAGATTCTTACGTTTCGGAACCCCATTTTGAGATGGAGTTTCGACATAGGAGGATTGGTGAAGAATGCCATGCACATCTAAATGTGCACGAGAGAAATATTCTTTATCATTATCGCTTTGTAAGATTTAAGAGAATCGCCGAACTGAGTTCGAATTTCAACATGAAAGATAGAAAAATGAGAAAGTAAGTCAGAGCGATTCATCATTAAATATAACCAAGTAACACGAGAATAGTCATCGACAGAGGCAACAAAATACCGAAGCGATATTTTAGACTTAATAGGGTATGACCCCAAACATTAGAACGGACTAATTCAAATGGAATATTAGCTTGTTTATTGGCTCAAGGATACAAAACTTAAATGGCGAAATTTATCAAAACTTGATCTTTGGCTATCTCATATTTAGGTGCAAGACCAACTAAGAAACTCATGATAAATAAATTTTCACGTTGAGCCATTGAAACTTTCGGATAAGTGATGATTGGTATCAAGGCATTGAAGGTGTTTTTCACCTCCATAAAGTAACTTGTAAGGGATTTCTCTCCTTGATTTAAGTCTTACATATGTCAAACACTCTACTGATATTCTATTTTCCAAAATAGAGAAACTCCAAATATTCTAGAAGTATTTGGCAGATTTGCAGTGATTAACTAACCCAACAATTTCACGCTTAATAGAGTTCTTGATTTGTCTCACAACCAAATCTTTTTAGTAGCATCAGTTGGTGGCTCTTCAATTATATGATCGTCCATCTCAATGCTTCTAATAAAATGACGAACGTTTGATCTCCATAAATAATAATTAGATCCATAACTTATGTTCAGTAACTTTTGATACCATCAGAATCATCTCGACATGACTGCTGTTTTCTTTTCAATCATAATCTAGACAGAAATACAGATTGAAATCTAAAAGAAATCTATATTAAATCCTAATATTCCAAGGAGGCTTTGCTTTAACCAACCACAAATCAGAGAATATATAGCCAAGAAAATCAAACACAATGGATGGAGGATACAATTCCGTTCACACCCATGGAAGACAAATTGAAACCGACAACGCAAGCGCCCCCACAAACTAACGTGTGGTACGGGCTGTAGAAAGCAGCGGGCACGTGTGGGCTTTACGTGCTGATCTAATAGAGACCGGATCACCTGGATTCTGTAGATTGGCAATTAGGCTTCCATTGGGAACGAGCGGTGTCCAAAAAAAAAAAAAAAACAGTGACAAAAACTGACCTAACTTACAATGCCACAGCGGACCACGATGAACACACTGAGGATATCAGCGGCGGATAGAAGTGTAAACCCAAACACTTCAAACCCTAGATGAAACACAAACGAGTTTTAAACTCTCAAACCCTAAGGTTCACAACCCTAATTGTCTAGAGCTCTGATACCTCGTTAAACTCTTAGGTTCGAGAGAATTTGAATATTTTATTCCATTCACTACAGTTATATATATACAAGTGTACAAAAGTAACCTGAGTAGGAGAAAGTAAAATGACCACAGAAAACAATATAACAAAGTTATTTATAATAGTAAAATAACCCTAATATTAGCACTAGAGAACATTATACTAAAGTGACTAACTAACTTCACATATTAAGTGACATACCCATGGCCTCATCATTGGGCTTAATGGGGCATCGGTCATCTAAAGCAGAATTTTCACAAACTTTCTGGGAGCTGGATTTTGGTTCCTCACTCCATGTTTACAGGATTTTCATGGAGCTGGATTTTAGTTCCAATTTGGAATTGAAAATTTTTGCACCGAGATTTTTTGGTTGAAGTTTATCAATCACAGAGTTGATAGGAGGATGCTTTCATTTAATCATCTCAAACTTGAGGATGAGGTTTTTTTTCCCTATCTTTTTTTTCTTTTAAGACTGGGTGAATTGATGGAGGAGAATTGTTAGATCATTTGTATAATTTAGTTAATATTAGTTTAGCTGTTAGCTTTAGATTAATTAGTGTTCAATTAATATTTTATACTTAATTAGATAATTTTCTTATTTTTTTGAAGTCTATAAATAGCATTTTAGGGTTGTAACTGGAAGTTTTTTGATATTTTGAAATAAAACATTATTCTAGAGAATTCTCGCTCAACTTTAGGGATGAATTTTTCTCGTTTAGCCATGGACCTAGCTTAAAATCTCAAACTCGCTGCATCACAAACCACCGGCATATGTCTAAGGCTTATGTGTTTTTGACTGAGAGGTCAACTGAAGAGTAGCGAAGTGAGGGAGACCCAGTCTGCTGTGTGTGTATTATATATTTATTTATTTTGAGTAATATAAAGAAAAACAAGGAACTAAAGAAATTTCAAATCACTAGACTCAGCAGCATCAATCCATGGTGGTGATCTTCAAGCCAGACACCAAAGACGTTAGTTTGTCGTGCATTACACACCAGAGTGTGAGCAATGAAATAACAGATTCATGGACAAAAGGAGAAGCCTAAAACAATGCCTCATCGATGAGAAGCATGAATGTCATCAATAAAGGCTTGGACTTCGTTGTTGAAGCAGTCCTGACCTTCAGCCATAAATCCCTGCTTTCTTAGTTGTGATAGTTTTGCCCAGGAGAGCAGCAACCTCAGTGAACTCATTAGTACTAATGAACTTAAAGAGTTTTTTACATCAAAATCATAGGTTCACCACTAGAATTATGAATAATGGCTCCAAAACCTACCATTCCCATGGTGAAGGAAGTATCAAAGTTAGCTTATATGAGTTACCCTCTAGGAGCTTCCAACGGTTCATGCAAATGTCATCAATAATCAAACAAGAGGACATTTGAGGTTGTGACAAACTCGATCTTCTATGAATAGCATACATATCCATCTCCTCAACATACTCTCAAGCCTACTGGATAGGGTCAAATTGCATCTTCTTGGCCGTATCAAACACCATCGAGTTATACTGGTTTCAGATGACAGCAGCAAATGCGAAAATCCGCATTTCCATTGAACCTAGAGCACTTGAGACCCTATGGAATAGAGAAGTTAGCATATTTTGTGTTTATGTACATAGCATAGGGAACCAACATGAAGCTCTGTTTCAAGAGCATTTTTTTGCAGAAAGGGTAATAACCTAAATCACAATTTTTCTTGTGATAAAGATTTGCCCTTGTGGGAAGGGGTCCAATACAAGCACGCCACAAAAAGATTTTTGTTTTTGAATGGATGTTTATATTCCATAGTAGGCGCCACCTTTCTCTACGTTGATGCTTCATTGACGTAGAAGCCTCGCAAGCAAGATCTTGACCTTATTTGTATCCACTTTTAACTGAATATAGCCCTTTCCAATCATATTGCTAGAAAAAGTGATCCACGGGAGGGAGTGTGAGCTAAAGGAATACTTAGGATTAACTTTGCATCCTCCTGCTTGAAAAGATCCAGAGTCTTTTGATAATTCCAATTATTGTCTTTAACGCAAGGGGTTATTGGTTTCCAAAAGCTATCTCTACCCTTCCGTCTGGGTGCTCGATAATATAAGATAGCCCTTGGCCTTTCTTTGAAGGTGTGTAAGCATCGTCAAGAATCCATGTTGGATTTCTCGTGTTCTCATCCCAGGAGATCATCTTTGGAACGTTGATTGATGACCGTTCAACATTTAATTCCAACAATATCGCCTTTCCCTTTGGAATTTCCCAAGGGAAATTGAGGTCCCAACATCTCCCAAGGGAGAGTTCAAAAGCACCAATTTTTAGAATAACCTCTTTTCCAGCTTTAGAGCTTCATAGATCTTCTCTTTAATATAGTTTAGAGATTCCTGCTTATTTTTAGAAAGGACAAAGGTGACTCCAAGATATTTTCTATGATCTCGAACCACATTGACTTGGATCAAGTTAACCAGAGACGATTTAAGTTAATCAGAACGTTTTTTGCCAAAAGCTTGAACTGTTTTCCGATAGTTAATAGTCTGTCCTAACATCTTTTGATACACCTACAGAAGTCGACAAATTTCACAAAATTTCTTGGTAATACTGTCATTTGCAAAGAAGAGATGGGTGATAGAAGGTGCTGAACGTGCAATTTTCAGATCAGAAATCTTACTACAAACTTCTGCTTGACATAGATGGCTCGGGAAACCCTCAGCACAAATGAGGAAGAGATATGGAGAAATAGGGTCCTCTTGTCTTTAGACCTCTAGATGGTTCAAAGATTTTTTTTGCACTTTCCATTAAGCATAATTTGAAAAGAGAGAGATTCCAAGCACATGCAAATTCGGTCAATCCAATCATTACTAAAATCCAAGAGATGCATCATCCAGGTGTTATGATAGAAAGTTTAGATCCCTACATTTGGACGGTTTACCATCTCTAATATAATATTTGTATTAATTGGCAGAGTACATCACGTTCTGTATTCATGCCTTTATGGGTGGTACATAATATTGTCTTCGATATATAATTTTGAAGAATGTAAAATTAGTGCATGGCGTCGTTGCCTATTTTACCAGTATATCGGTACACCTTTTTTTTTTTTTAATAATTATTTTTTATTTTATTTTATTTTTTTAAATAAAAGGACATTTGGTGTTCTATTGTTGGAGTGTGCTTAAAGTTGCACGGCTGGATAAATTACAGGGGGTGGTTGCCTTTTCTGAACATGGCTTAATGATCCGGTGGTGGTCATTGGGATCTGTATGGTGGGAGAAACTAAGCCGCAACTTTGTTCCTGTTCAATGCACCAAAGTGATATTTGTTCCTCCATGGGAAGGATTCTCGCCCAATTCTTTGAGGTTAAGTATTATGGCGAGTGCAACAGAACGTGATAGGCAAGCGGACGTGCAGGTAATTTCCTCCCTTTGGCAATATGCAAATAAAATCTAAATACATAGGCTCCATTTAGGTCCCGTTTGGTGACTATTTTGTTTTTGAAAATTAAGCCTATAGACACTACTTTTACCACTAAATTTCTTCATTTGTTATCTACTTTTCACTAATGGTTTAAAGAACCAAATCAAATTTTGAGAATTAAAAAAAGTAGCTTTCAAAAAGTTGTTTATGTTTTTGGAATTTGGCTAATAATTCAACCATTGTACTTAAGAAATACGCAAATCATTGTAAGAAATGTGGATGATATGGGGCTTAATTTTAAAAGACAAAAACAAAAAACCAAATGGTTGGGATCTTAGTTTTTTGTTTTCGGTTTTTTTGAAAATTTAGCTTATTTCCTCTCAATTTCTTACAATGATTTGCATCATTCTGAAGTAAAAGAATTGAATTCCAAAAACAAGTTTTTAAAAACTACCTTTTTTAGTTTTCAAAATTTAGCTTGATTTTTGAAAATAATGATAAAATGTAGAAAACAAATGTAGAAATTTAGAGGTGGAAGGGACAATTATAGGCTTAATTTTCAAAAACTAAAAACTAAAAACTAAATGGTCACAACGGGGTCATAAATTCCTAGATTCAGTTTTTCTTCAGGCTTAATGGAACTGTGCTTGAGTTTTGTTCTATTATGACATTATTTTATAGCTGTCTGGTCTATGATCTGGGAAATGCACTCATTCTTGCAAATTCTTAGAGCATGTAGAATCTTCTATCTACGTTGTAGTTACACTTCTTTTTGTTGGTAACGTTCCGGGTTTCTTTGCGCAGACTTTCTAGGAGTGGTTAATCCCTTTACTATAATAAGTAATAGATCTGTTCAATTGTTAAATTTTTCCCTTTTTCAGCCATTTATACTTGAAATAACGAGCACCGTATAAGATGAATTGATTTCCTTTTGCAGGACTATGTAAGAGGCTTGAGTCATGCAGACTTCTTGAAAATTTTGATTCACAGTCTCGATCTTTCTTATCGGCTAGAATGGACTGACGAACGGAAAGTAAAACTCACACGACACGGCAATGAGTTGGGAACTTTTCAAATATAAGCATACTTTTGTGCAATACCAATTGGCAAGGCTTTCAAAGAAACATCCTTGAATATTCAGATTAGGAAGTTTCTTGAAGCCATCATGAACTTCCCAGTTCCCATCCTCATGCATACTTATTGATATCTCAAAGCTTTCGGACCGCGGTTCTGAATTGCTAGTTGGCCAATGCACAACATGATGAATTTAAAGGGCATCTTCTTGTGGCTTTCCCAGGATATATCTTCATTTGATGTTGTTGCTTCGAGGGAGGAAGGAAAGAAGAATATGATGTGTATATTTCTGGTCTGGTCAAGTTATCAATTCATTCATTCTTCTTCATGAAAGTTTTCGATATTGTCTTCTTGTGAGTTACCGATCTCAAGATCCCCTTTTATCGAGTCCCCATGGGTAGTTATTGCTATATTTGCATAGCTTTTGTTATCTATGTATTTCATTTGATTTATATGTTTTAGCAGTTTGTTTATAGAAGTTGAATGTAGTGTTCTCTTATTTTCTGTTGTGAAACCCAAGCTTTATCATTTTACAGAGGAGTTCACTATTGTTGTGTTGGGTAGAGGTAGATGATATGCTTTTATTTATTACACCAGCTGAGTCACAATTATGTTGGCCTTTTTTGGACTTACAATATCAACGAATATGTTAAATTTCTTAGGACCAACGTAGATTAAAATTGAGTTGAATTAAGTATCAAAATGTCTCCTAATGTCTTATCATATAATTATCAATGAATACTAAGATGACCGCTAATCTTAGAAAATTATGCAAATCTTAGTATATAGTTTAATTGGTTAAAGCATGTATTTAACCGAGAGGTTCAAATTTTTTTACTACACCTGTTTGTTTGAACTTGAAAAGAGAGACGAAAAAAAAAAAGCTTCTTATTCTAGTTGGTTTTCATATATATTATGATTTTGATAACAGAAAAAGAAAAGAAAAAGTTATTGTTTTTCTAATTTCATGTGTACATTCCAACAGACTTTACAAGCCATTAATTAGAAAAGAAAGTGATCATGTGATTTCTTTCCCAACCTTTAACACTATTAGGCATTTCGAGTGGCATGATTCATAGAAATACATACACACAAAAAAGTTGATGAAATTGAAAAGGAAAATTATTAGATTCTAAATGCCAGAAAGGAACTGCAATTGCTTGAGTAGAGGGCTTAGAGTTTCCATTAATTTCTCAGATGGATGGTTATGAATCCCTTCATATGTTGTCACCACTATGGTTGGATCCTTGGAATGCCTTTGAATTTGTTTCTTAACGTTACATGTATGATGTGTACACCGGTAATAACTCCTAAACAAAGGAAAAAAAGGGTTCAACTTATACAAAAAAAAAAAAAAAAAAAATCCTAAGATACGTTTTCATCATCTCTCTAAAACTTTGAAATTTGATCCAAAAATATCTTTTCGCTTGAAATAAAGAATCATGACAGCTTATGTGTAATAGTTAGAATGCGTAAGTGTTAATATTTAAATTATATATAAGATGAACAAAATATTGTTAAAATTATTTCTATACTCAATTTCTATGAATTAGCCACCACATCAATATATGTGAATGATGTTATGCATATATTCCTCTTATTTTAATGCAATAGCTTACAAGGGTATTTTTTTAGAACAAATCTCAAATTTCAAGAAAAAAAAAAAAAAAAGAAAAATTTCAAAGTTGTATTATCAACCTTGAATATCAATTTACGTGAATATATTGTAAATGATGTTATGTATATCTTTCTCATTATGAGAGCGTTTTTCGAGAACAAATCTCAAGTTTGGAGAAAATGAAACATTTTAAATTCTAGCATATGAAAAAAAATGTTATTTCTCAGAACATTAACTTGTTTCACTAGATTCAGTTCATGGACAAATTAATTAATGAACTTTTTTTTTCATTTCATGTACTATCCATCTCTAGGTCTAACATTCAATATTGTAAAAAATAAAAAAAAACAAGAGAGAAGAAAAAGAATCTATCGTGGGACTAAATCTTGTTAAGCAAAACTCTCTCAATGGTTATATATATATGTGCCTTCCTGTATATACATTTGAAGGTTGAGTATTTCTCCTCTCCATATTTGTGTAACATTGTCTGTATATGTACACACAATATACATACACGTGATTTTTTATATACATACACATGATTTTTTTTTTTTTAATATTTTCGATACTCTCCCATCTCCCATTAAATCTCAAATAATTAAGATCCGTTTGGTAATCATTTCAATTTTTGTTTTTGGTTTTTGAAAATTAAGCCTATTTTCTTACATTTTGTTACAATAGCTTGTATATTTCAAATACAGAAATTGAATTTTTAGTTAAATTCCATAAAAACAAGTTTTTTAAGAACTATTTTTTTTTTTAAATTTCAAAATTTTGCTCGATTTTTTTGAAAATATGAGTAAAAAGTATATAACAAAACAAGAAATCTAGAGATGATAGAGGTGCTTATAGACTTAATTTAAAAAAAAAAAAAAGAAAAACCAAATAATTATCAAACGAGACCTAAGTAAATTGAAGAATACTTTTACTACGATGGATCAAAAACCAATTAAATATGTCAATCTTATCAAACATAAAATCAGTGGACATATAAAAACACAAATTATAGTAATAGTCATATCAAAAGTTCGATGTGGTTTGATACTCACATCAGAATAATTGAACTTAAAAAAAAAGAGGAAAATCCTCAAACTCTCCACTTTTTCCCTTCATGATCAACTAGTAAATTAATGAATGTTTAAACTACATAATATCCATTTAATTTCTTCATATTATATAAACATGCAAATTAAAACAAATAAATAAGAAGAACGACATACCTAGGATGGGTACTATGTTTGACTGCCTTCTGACCATATTTCCTCCATCTATAGCCATCATCAAGAACATCCTCAGCACTCCTTGTCTGAAAAGCAATCCTTGGAGCCATTACATTTCTTCTTTTACTCATCACCATTTTCCCACCTTTGTACTTATTATTACTATTATTATTCTTCCCTCCAATAATATTACCCTCTAAATTTATTCCTCCAACAGCAACATTATCATAATCTCCCATTGGATAATCCTCACTTCCACAAATTCCCTTCTCCAACTCCAAATTATTCAAACAAGAACTAGAAAAAAGCCCATCCCAATCAATTTCACAATTATTCATCAATGAAGAAGTTCCCATATGATGATTATCTTGTGGATTATTAATTATGTCACCATCCATTCTCTTTAGAGTTTCACCAAAAAACTCAAACTCAAATTCAAACCTTATATATTCTTAGAAAATTATAGGAGGTGGTGTTGTTTTAGGGCAGGACAGTTGAACAAAATTGGTTGGTAAGTGTTTGTTGGGGTTTTAAACTTAGTTTCTAACTTTCAAGCTATTTGTTTTGGCCATGCAAAATTTTTCCTTCTCTCTCTTTTCTCTTCTTTTTTTTCCCTTTATATATATGATGACTTGTGATTTAAGGATGTTGATGATGTTGTTAAACTGCCTGAGGAGGAAAAGGGGTTGTGGGTAGTTTGGAAAAATTAAACCTTTTTCTCAAAATTTGGTTTCAATTCTTACAAGTAATTTCAAGAGCTTTTGTGGGATTATTGTTATTATTATTATTATTCTTTATTATTAGTCAAAGCCCATCTTATCCAATCATTTTTTTAATGGATATGATGTGTAAGTGTAATTAACCCACCTAAAGTACTTCACTTCAATTTCATTAAAGCTTCTTTAATTCATATGTTTTTAATGCACAACTTAATTGTTTGCTTTGATTTTGATGTCATATGTGTTCTTTTTTCTTCTTCAAAATCCCAACTGAAAGTTAACTAAGAAACATAGTTTTCAAAAATTTAGTTATATTTTTGTTCTGAAATTTTCATTAAAATTTTGAAGACATTCTGAAGTTTAATCTTATTTTTGTTTCCCAATTTGAAAATTATGTCATTTTTCTTTGAACTTTCTAATCTTTTTATTTTTTTTCAAAACTTTTAAGTTTATATAATGAACTCTTAAAAATGTCCTTTTCTATTATCGTAAGAAAAATTATTTGGTAAAACCATCACAATGTGACTGACAAATTTTCACTATTAAATATATTTTATAAAAAAAAAAACCTTGAATTCATATCTAATAGTTATTAGGAGCATGGTTTTTTTTCCTAATCCAAATCTAATAATTATTATGCATGATAGCTTCATACTAAAATACAACAATCATTTTGGTTCTTATATTTATTTTGCTTTTGAAATATACATTAATTAAATGTGCTATATAAAAGCATATATAAATGGGTTGTTGAGACAAGTATCAGGTAGGTGGAATGTACTTGTTGAAAAATAATAGCAATTACCAAAATTTTTTTTCAAAGTTGAGACGCTAAATTTGGTATTTGGAAAAGTTTAGTGATCAAAAATGTTTTGTTTTGTTTTTTTTTTTTTTTTTACGGATCAAATTTTTTTTGAACAAATGTATAAGAAGTAAATGAGATCAATAAGTGTACTCGAGCATATACCTCAACTAAATTGAGTCTTTATGAAAATTTATGGTTGATTTATATCTCCATAAATCAACCATCAAGCAAGGGGTTGAGTCTGATGCATTAAAAATGACATCTTTAAGGATCTGATAAAGAGCCGTTTGTAGTAGGAATCGGCCAGCCACGAGTGAGATTAGTACAAGCCCCAAGTTCTCTGTTCAAGAGGCCTCCTAAAATTGGGTTCCAACTATGGAGTAATTCATTCCAAGCATCTTTCACAGAAATATTGACATTATTGGAGATCGTAAAAAATATGGGATGAAATTGTCGGTTTTGACTCACAAAGTTTTTTCCATTCAAAAGTAACTTCATTTTTAAAATCAACTTTTTTTTTTAACCTCTTTTCCAACTTTTCAGACTTTAAATGGAGGGATCCACCACGTAAAAATACAATTTTTTCCCTCAATAAATGGTCATTTAATTCTTTGAATATGAAATCACCGAACTTACCTAACTCACATATCTTAAATTAAAAACTTCAATCTTCAGTTTCACATTTTGTTTTCAATATAGAAATGCTTTATGTGAGAGTCCTAACTTCATAGGAATAATCATTTTTAGAGGGTTCAAAGTTCAGAGGAACAATTTATTTCCCTTTTGAGAGTTCCAACATCTCGTGAAGTTTATAAAATAGCTTGAGTTGTGCTCTCTGTTATTTGTCTCGTAATGTTCTAAATATCTTGTGAAGTTATTTCACGAGACAAAAGACATCAATCAACTCAACTTTACAAGACTACAAACTGTCTTTTGTCTCATAAAGTTGAGTTCGTAAGTAAGTCTTTTGTTTTGTGAAATAACTTCACAAGACAAACTACAACATTACGAGACAAATGAGATAGTGTTCGGAGCTAAGTAGGTGTCGTTAGTTCTACCTAACCCGAAACAAACAAAATTTGTAAAGCTCGAACAACCTAACTAACTCATAGTAAAACAGAAGTAAGAGGTCGATCCATAGGGAAAGGTTATTTAATCTTTTCTTTAACCAAGCTTATCAATGAAAGCTATAAAATGGGAATTTTTGATTAAGACAAGAAACATGCTAAAAATCAAAAGATAAAGGACAATTGTAAACAAGTTTAAAACAATCTTACTTCTAATCCAAGTTAGACGTTCAATGCAATTCCTATCATTAAATTCTACAAATTTAATTCACAGTCGGATTAAGCTCGCAACTAACCACTTAACTAGATTAATTAGTCTCTACAAAGGCAGACAACTAGCATTAACCTAGTCAAAAGAGCGTTCTAATCATTAATTAAAGTAGGATAGCCCTAACCCTAATCAATCTACATGCTTCTACCTCTATTGGATTCGATAGTGGCCATATAGAAGAGAAAACACGTGCATTAAGTTCTAGGATTTAATTGCGCCGATTAATTGTTAAGATAGCTTACTCAATTAACCGAATTTTCTTTCTCAAGTACAAGGGACCTGCAAAAGACTTGGTATATCCTGAATGGTTTGAGTCACAGTACGCTGACCCATCTTGTACAGAAAAGGTACAGGTTACATCAAACTTCAAGGTTGATTGGCACACTCTTGACATCAGAAAGAAAGACTCATAGACTGAATGTCGACAGGTTCCACTGCGGAAAACCCCTCGCTACACAAGTCGCGTCACCGCATTTGTTCAGTCGGGTCGCCAAAGCTGCGGTGATGAAGGCTGACAAGCACGATTGACCAGAACTGGAGTCTCACGAGGGATTTTGCAGTTCCATGGCTGCATATTCAGTCGAGCACATGTGACTGAGTCGCCCTTTCGAGTTGGATATCACCATATACTAGTGCTAGTGCGGGTGAACTCGATGGGAGAGGAAGAGATCAAATAGGGCATTCCTGGTCTTACTGTGCATTCATGCAGCAAGATTCAGATTGAATGGCCAGCCGAACAAGTAAGGGATTCCTCGCCCGGTGTGCTGGCTTGGCTCATGCTTTGGCTTCTTGTTTGGAATTTGACATAATAGGAATGCATATTTCGTTACCGAGATTTGATTATGAGTTATTAACTGAGAAAATGAACAAAAATTCGCAATTTGAGGAGAACAGCCCCTAGTTTCTTTTCATCCGGCTCAAGTAGTTTGATGCTGCTTTAGCTGAGTAGCTCTACTTCTGCTATCTAGCTTTGAACCCGGAAGTAGTATCTCAAGCAGAGTTTTTTTTATATCCTAATGGATCTTTTTGAATGAAAGTCAAGCAGGAACTCTTGCCGATGCTGTAGCTCTTGTCGCAGCTCTTATTCTTACTGAGAAAGGAGAAGCTGTAGGCGATGCGGGAATAACTTCTAACGTTCCCGTTGGAGATGCAAGTATTGTCGTAGCTGCTGTCGAGGGGAGATGCGAGCACTTTTGCCGAGTCCCTCCTAAAAAGATTATTCCAGAATAAATGGGCAATAGTTAGGAGAGGTGCGCCAGCGGCGAGCAGAAGCAAGGTTATTAGATACCTCAGGAAAGCCAGTCAGGTCCTTCGCCTGACTCTACTGTTTGTTTTCCAGGCGGGGATGCCCATTGTTCCCTGCTCTAACTCCTCCGATTTCCTTTTGCTTTCTTTATTACTTATCGCACGTGCCCAGTCTCAACGTCACTCTTCCCAAACCAAAACAGCCTTTCCCAGATCTATGAAAGGTGAAACGTTGAAGGTCCACAACAGGTAACATAAATGAACAAGTTGATTTTGTATTCGAGCAACTATCCGAAGATCATCCGCTCAGGACCGCCTTCTTTGAATAGCTGGAATGTTTATCTGAGCTAGCCAATATTTAGGAAAATCAAGCTTTTAGCCAAGCTTTGCAAGAAAAAAGGCTAGGCCTGGTTTTGATTTTCTTCAATTACATGCTCTCCTGGAAGGAACTCCTCTCGTGCCTATCGGTGTCTCGTCCCTTCGCTTCACTCATCTATTGACTGCCTATCTTATTAAGTCAAAAGTGGGCTTGGAAGCTGTGTCTGGACTGGCCTCCTATTATCCCGGTTCTAGCTCATTTCCCGATTGGATAAATCGAAATTGTTTGTTTCTCCAAAAAGAAAATCTAATAGCAGATGTTTGAGTTCCGAACTGGGTGACCTTCGCCCGGAATGTGAGCAAATATATCATGTCGATTGCTCAACCGTACTTTGGCTATCTTACGTGGAGCTGAATTAGGTTTTTTCGGTGTTCTCGTTGAAACACGCAGGCGTACTCCTTGCTTTTGGGGACATTGATCCGAAGCTCGAGTACGGTTCCATTTCCTTCTAACCCTGTCCCTTTGAGTAGTGCTTGACGATAGAAGCAAACGAGTTGGCTATGATAGATTGGGCATGTTCTCGCTTACGACTTGGGAGAGTCTGGGACATTCCCTCATGATGGAACGGCTACCTTCTTTGTGTTGTCTACTCAAGGAAAGAGCGGGATACTTAGCTGAAAGGGTGAACAAGGTCGAGCGCGTTCAAACGTTGCTCCAGCCGAGAGAGGGCAGCCTTTAGAAGCAAGAGGTTGGGAAACCAAGAGAATGCTTCGCGTTTTCTTATCTTTTTCCCGCTCTAGGAGTAGGAGGAGCACAAAAAGAGGGATTTGGATTATTGACCCAATGAGAAACCACTAACATCTTCCTCGTTGGGGCTTCGCGCACTGGGAAAACGCTAACGCGACGGGGAAATCGGCCACTAGTAACAAAGCGAACATAAGGTATCGAGAGGGCTATCACAGTCAGGTGGGCAGGTTGCCCCTCGCTGCTGCGTTCTGTTAGGCTATGGATTATAGGAACAAATGTAGTTGAATGAGACAGCAGGCGGGTTACACGTTCCACTGTGCCGAGATGTGAGGTGCATACCATTGGTTTCGCTATGAAGAATCGACTACCTCAACTAAGTATTCGAGTAACTAATAAACTTCTACAAGATGTAGAGTCTTATAAGGTAGTATTTGGAGGAAATATCTACTTTGATAGTAGTCAAAATGGTTACTATCAATGGTCTGTACAAAGTCGAAAAGATGTTATCATGATGCTAAATTACTTTAAATCAAGTACTTTCCGAAGTCATAAATCACGACGATTCTTCCTTATTGAGGAATATTACAGTCTTTACGATCTCAAAGCATTTAAACCTGACAGTCTTCACCATAAAGCATGGCTAGCTTTCCTAGACAAATGGAATAAGTTGATGATATAGTCTCACCCTCTTTGGTACATCCTAGGACATTAGAGTGAGATGTCGGCCGTTCCACTCGCGAGTAAAGAATCTTTACCACTACTACCTACTAACTTCTCGCCTAATCCCTCAGGAAAGTTGACCGACTAAGGCCTCTTCAAAGCCGGACGGAGGATCACTTTTTCTTTGAACGAATCTTGCTCTCTTATCTGCTTCTTCTTTTGTTGACAATTCTTCTGTTGTCGTAGAGGGAACCTAAGATTCCATAACGAGTAGATACTTCCGCAGGAGCATAATCGATTTTCTGGTTAAATACATTACGAGATGTTTTTCCATACTTTCCGCATTCAGTTCTAGCTCCTTAAACCAATAGAATTGAATAAATTGGGTTTCAGCAGTGATTAGGTACGAGCAAGAGTCTGATTAGGATTATGCTGGAACTGCTGATATTCCACTAGCCCACAAATCTAGTAATTAGTGCATCCTAGGATAGCCATTAAACACACAATTACTATTGCCTTGATCTTGGCTAGACATTCTATCGAACACATTAAAAGCAATGCATCCATAATGAGTGTGACAAAACCAAGCATCTAGGCTAAACGTGTTCAAGATATAGATCATTCAACATGTTTCAAGAATTAAAATCAGATTCAAGAATGTTCAAATCAGATTGCAATGATAAAGACAAGTAGAAAACTCAAAAGAATTGCAAGAACTCTTGAAATAGAAACAAAATTCAATTACTTCACAAATCCATAAAAAAATTCATGAAGAATTACAAGTTATTGATTAAAATTAAAAAAGAAATCAAAATCTAAACTAAGTAGGAAACAAAATTACCATAGAGACTAATTGATATAGAGAGAAATTCTAGCCTCCATCGAAATCGTGCTTCCTCTTTTTTACAAAAATGAAAGAAAAACTATTTATACTTGCAGGGCAGCATCGCGATGCTGAGGCTAGCGTTGCAATGTTAAATCGCAAAAAAGCCAAGAAGCGTTGTGCTTGAGACGTGATGCTGGCCTTGACGTTGCGTTCCATGAGGTGCGCGCGGGATCAGTCACGTCAAAATCCAGAGCGTTGCAACGCTGCCTTGTTTTACAGCAAAAGTGAGCATTCTGTCTTCAAGTGTTGTTCGACGCTTTTCCTAGGGTCATGATGCTGAAGCTTAATGGCATTTTGGTAATTTTTCTAGATTCTCTTCAACTTTGTTGACTTTCTTGGTCATTTTCGATCCTTTTGGCCCAATTTTCTCGGAATGACTCCTAATCGCCTCCGAGACCGTTTTACCTACAACATGAGTATTATAAGCAATTAATCAACACGATTTTGGGGGAATTAACATAGAAAATATATGTCTTTTAAAGACCTAACAGATAGTATGTTGTTTTTCTCATAAAGTTCTAAGTTTGTCTTGTGAAGTTATTTCACGAGACAAAAGACAAAAATCAACTCAACTTTATGAGATAAAAGACTGACTTTTGTCTCTCATAAAGTTAAGTTGATTTCTATCTTTTGTCTCATCAAGTAACTTCACAAGACAAGATTACAACATTATGAGACAAATGGCAGAGAGCTTTCAAGTTATTTTACAAACCTCCCACTGTTGCAAATACTTCAGGAGATAAATATTTGCAACAACGTCACGAAATATTTGTCTCATGAAGTTGAACACACTCAGAAAATGCGAAATAAAACCTAGGAAAACATTTACCCTCTTACCCCACATATTTTACAAGTTATTTTCAATTCGTTAAAGTTCAAAGGGTGAAATGACAAATATGTTGTTGATAATAAAGGATCTTGAGTTTTTCACTACACATTCCTACTAGAAATCACATAGACTCCCCCTATAACCAATAAAATCGATTAATCATTTAGAAAGAAAGAAAATGAAAAAGGAAGACGTCCAACGACCATGAAAGATAAGTCGTTTTTATAAAGGTAGGGGAGTTTTTGTGAGAAAAGAATCCAAATAATGGTTGAAAACTCGAAGAAGAAGAAATAGAAAACCCTAACTTCCATGGGAAGATGGAATCTTTGCATAATAAGATTTGTCTTTTTGAATTCAATTGAGAAGAAAACTGTATTTTTATGTAGTGGGTCCCTCCACTTAAAGTCTGAAAAGTTGGAAAAGAGGTTTAGAAAAAAAGTAGATTTTAAAAATGAGGTTACTTTTGAATGGAAAAAAGCTTTTTGGGTCAAAACTGATAATTTTCCAAATCTAGGCAAAAGTTGGTGCAGTTATATCGTTTAGACTCTGTTAAGTATCTATAAATCCATTTACCAAGAAGAGCATCATTTGATATTTTAATTGTATCGATGCCAAGTACACTGCCGCCTCCCTGATGTATGAGAGTTAGAGGCCATTTGAATTGACTTAAGAAAAAAGTGTTCTTTAAAAATTCATTTTTATTTAAATATTTTTGATAAAAACTGATTAAAATACACATGAAAAGCTATTTTGATTTGTTGCCAAACACTTCAATTTCTTCCAAATTGACTTATTTTTTAAATTAAACACTTGAGAATACATTCCAAACATACCCTCGATCTACCGCCTTTGGACAAACCAGAGTATTTTCAATGGTCAAATTTTCTTTCAATCCTCTTGATAATGGGGTTCCAAAACAATAGAGATTTTGGATTACCACCAATGGGCATTCCCAGATATCCAATAAGTAATTCAAAAACCATACAAACCGTAAATAGATTCAGCTATCAATAAAGAAACTTGATCAACATTAATGCAAGACTGTAGAATTTTGCAGGTTAACCTTTAAACCAGATGTAGCCTCAAATGCGTTAATAATAAACTCCAGACTCTTTAGGAAATCCATGTTGTCAATCGAGAAAAGTAATATAACATCAACAAACAAGATGTGGAAAATATGTACTTGGTTTTGGCCAATGCATAAGCCTTTTATGAGGCCTTTATGTTGGGATTATTTAATAAAACTAGACAAATAATTCATAGCAATGACAAAGAGAAAGAGAGAAAGGCGTCACCCTGATACCCCTAGAAACTTGAATGTAACCTCCGGGCCTGCCATTTATAATCACAGAATACCCCACCAAAGAAATGTAAGCATATCTCCATCCAATCCACTTCTCACTAAAACCTTCGAGTCTTAACATGGAGAGAAAAGTTCCTATAGATTTTAGCATGTTTTTTCAATGTCTAGGCTTTTGAAAAAATTTCAAGAACTATTGAACTAATAACCTAGGCTTTCTGGCTTATTAATTCAACTTAGTTAGATTACCTTTTTGTAATGCGGATATTTGATTGATATGGACGCTATCGAACCCGATTAATTGAAGCATGTAGGATTGATTAAATGATTAACCATGAAATTAGGGTATTCAATTTTTGTCTTTGAGGTTGCATAAGCTAAGACAATAATTAGCCAGCATTGCATAAATTAAAGGTTGATGATTAACCAAGAAACTGAGAGGATTTCTAATCCCTAGACTAGATTCTTTTAGAACGAGGTAATTCCGCTTTTCAATTCCGCATTTAAATTCTTGCATTTACATTCCATTGCAACAATTAATCAATAAAATTTACCTTGATTACCATTTGGATTCATAAATAGGCTAAATATCTACAGACTTCTTGAGGACGACTTGTCCTACCACTTATACTACGAAGTAGTGTAGGTTGTATTGATTGGAGTTTACAAATTTATTTGATTGTGAGGATTTGTAGGTGATGACGGAATTTTCGCACATCAAATTGGCGCTATTATCAGAGAATCTTAGCAACTGTTTAGTCAATTTTTGAACTCGATTTTGTGTGCATGCGTTTCTTATCGTGTATGACTCGTTCTTTTAGAGGTCGTGGACTTCAAATTTTTGTAGATACTAAAAGGGGAGAACGCCCACTGAGACAAGGGTGGAGAAGAAGACAAAGAGAAGGTGAGCTTAAAATCGAACAAATTTATCAAGAAGATTCAGAAAAAGAATGAAATCAAGGGGACTTGCATCTAGAAGTAGAGATGAGAGAATACGTATGAATAAAGATTTTAAGGGAGCTTGCTGAGCTTAACATAATACAGCAGATGCTGTACATAGTCTACCCTCCCACCATAGTGCCTTTCAAGTTGAAACTGGGGCTTATCCATTTGTTGCCCCAGTTCAATGGACGAGCAGGGGAAGATACTCATAAACAATCGAAGGATTTCCATGTGGTACGCACTGAAATGAGACCTTATAGAGTCATAGAAGATCAGCTAAATCTCAGGTCATTCCCATTTTCTCTATGGGAGGATGCCGAAGATTGGCTTTATTATCAACAATGCATGATTGTTCACTTTATTATTTGAGTTTGTTTCAACGAAAGTTGATGGTACACTTTGCTTGTATATTCTTGCATGATCTTGATATGAAGAAAACATTCATGATTTTTTTAGCTCATTTTAATAAAAAATTCTTGTCATTTCATGTATATTTGAGTACTTTGTTGAGTAATTTTGAATATTTGATTCTTAGAAATGAATTATCTATCTCAAATTTTTGTTGTCACTTTGAAAGGTCCACCTTTGGTTTAAGAATAACCTTTCTTGTTTTAGAGTAATGCTAGACAATGAGGATAAAAAGTGTAGAGCCTATGTGAATTAAAAAAAAAAGAAGCAAAAAGTATAAAAAGAGTAAGTTAAAAAAAAAAAAAGAGCAAGCTTGTTAGCGTAAAGTAAAAAAAAAAAAAAAAAAAAAAATTGCGTGAGTGCATGGATAAGGGCGAAAAAAGCTGCCTCTGTTGTGTTCAGTTAGGATTCCTGTGAGAAAAGAGTGGGTATGAGTCCCTACAATGGGTATGTGAAAGCTAGCACCTTTAAGTAAAATAAAGGGTAATTGCAATTGGTAGCATTTTTAGGAATAATAACCAAGTGTATAACATCATTTTAAAAAAATTGCAAATATAGACAAATCTATCAGCGATATACTTCTATCGTTGATAGACTCTTACCAGTGATATGGTCTATTACTGATAGACTCCTACCAATAATATGGTCTATCACTGATAGATTATTTAAATTTGTCCATATTTACAATTTGTTTTACATTATGTTATATATGCTAATACTTTGGGTCTAATGTCTATATTTGCAACTATCCCTTTTGTGCTTTACTTTTTAGTGCGCGTGTTGGGCACCTTTGTCTAGATATTACCTTTTATGCAAGATTAGATATGTCGAAAATCAATAACCAGTCAAAGTAGGGGAAAAATAAATTGGGAGTCTAATAGAACTTTTTCGAGTATGCTTAGATTTTAAAATAATGAAGCTTTGTACTTACTCATGCTTGATTTAACTTGAAAAGTGCTTTTATTATGCATCTCAATTGATTGTTTGAATATGGATTGTCTAAGTAATTGCAAGCATATCTTAAGAACCGTTAAACTTGAGTCCAAAACCATGTAATCAAGTGAACAAATTTTTATGCATGAATGTATGTTTTTACCTTGCTCGAGACAATCAAGAATTAAGTTCGGAGTGTTTGATAGCACCATAAAAATGCTACATTTTTTAGCTTAATTGAGCTTCATTTGTGAATTTTATATGTTTATTATCCTATTTTGAAGGTATTGAGCAATTAAGGATAGAAAGGTCATTTGAAGCAAAAACGGGACTTAAAAGAGTTAAATTGAAGCTTTAGTAGAATTGTCAAGTTGAAGAAAAAATTTACAAAAATGCCACTCTGCCGTGCGTTGCAACTCTCTCAAGAGTGTAGCCTTACGCGAGAAGGTAGAAGCAATCATCGAGCAATCATTGTAACTATGGCCTTACGCTGCATTGTTTCGCTAAAGGATAGTAGTTGATATTCATTGTAGGATAGTAGCTGATATTCATCATAGCATTGCAATGCCACCCGCTAACATTATTATACTATGAACTTTGATGAAAGAAAAGCTTCGTGCACACGTCTGGCTAATTCAAAGCAGCATTGCAATGTTGTCTCTAGTATTGTTACGCTGTGTCAAAGTATAAAAGGAAAATTTCAGTTTTTTTTTTTTTTTTTTTTTTTATGAGAGTTCACTCGATTTTCACCCAAAATTTCCAGACTTCTACCTTAGTTCTTCATCTTCATCCCTCTTTCGTTAAATTTACTTGTAATTTCTTGAAGATTCTTGCAATAATGCTTGGCTAAGGTAAGTTCTTTCTAGTCTAGTTTTGGATTGAATCCTAATTTCTTGGTTATGAGACTTTAATTTCCAGTTCTTTGATGAATGCTTGCTGTAATTTCATTGATAACTGAACTTCTATACATTGAATTTATGAGTTTCCAGCCAATTCTCTCTAATTCTTTATTTGTTAGGGATTTGTTAAAATGCTAGATGTTTTTAATCTCTAAAGAGTAAGGGCTTATGCATGTTTTTTTATGAATTAAGTTATTTAGGATAGTTTTTTCATAGCATTGCATGTTAGTCGATTTCAAGAACTATTAAATTAATAACCTAGACTTTTCGACTTATTAATTCAACTTAGCTAGATTACCTTTTTGTAATGCGGATGTTTGATTGATATGGACGCTATCTAACCCGATTAATTGAAACATGTAGGATTGATTAAATGATTATTATGATATTCGAATATGCAATTCTAGTCTTTTAGGTTGCATAAGCTAAGATAATAATTAGCAAGAATCGCATAAATTAAAGGTCAATGATTAATCAAGAAATTGGGAGGATTTCTAATCCCTAGACTAGATTCTTTTAGAACAAGTTAATTTCGTTTTTCAATTACACATTTAAATTCTTACAATTACATTCCATTGAAATAATTGATCAATAAAACCTACCTTGATTATCGTTCGGATTCATAAATAGGCTAAATATCTACAGATTTCCTGAGGACGACTCGTTTTACCACTTATACTGCTTAGTAGTATAGGTAGTATTGATTGGAGTTTACAAATTTATTTGATTGTGAGGATTTGTATGTGACGACTAGAGATGTCCATGGGATGGGGTAGAGTGAAGGATGCCATTCCCCATCCCCATCCCCGCTTCCCATTTCATTCCCCATTCTCGTGAAATTTTTCATGGAGATCGGGGCGGAGATTCCTCGCGAGGAATTCGCGGGGATCGGGTTCCCTGCGGGAAATTTTTCCCCATTGCTATTTTTTTTGTAAAAAGCTAATTAATTTAAATCACTAATGTGAGCAAATTTTAATTAAAAATTAACTTTATCACTAAATTGTTTATTATGATTAGTTTTATATGACAATTTGAATTTAAAGATAAATTACTCAAATTTTGGCTTAAAAAAGTTAATTAATTTTTTTAGTAGAAAGAAATAAATATAAATCAAATTATTCACATATATAATCTAAATTTAAACATTCAATTTAAACATATTCATTATGTTTCCCAATAAATAATCAAATTTGAAATTTAAATGTAATATTTATATAATAATAATAATAATAACATAACATTAGATAACTATATTAAATAAATATGTAAAAGCTAATCGAGGCAGGGACGGGGAATGGGACGGGGACGGGGAATGCATTCTCTGTCCCCGTCCCCATTTAACTCATGGAGAATTTTTTCCCCCACTCCCTCCCCCATTCCCCGCCTAATCGGGGAATCTCCGTCCCATCTTCGTGGGAAAATTGGACAAATTTTTCGTACATCACTACATCTCCAAATGTTCAGCCAACACCTTTGCTAGGATCTTGTATATACTTGTAGTAAGGCTAATGGGCCTATACTCTGATACCTTTTGTGGGGAAGCCTTTTTGGGAATAAGGGCAATATATGTGACATTGACAGATTTATTAACAATACTCTTCTAAGAAAAGTCGTGGGAATAGATTCATAACCTCTGGCTTGAAAGTGTTCTATAACTTTTTAATGAACTAAAATGTGAAACTGTTAGGCCTTGGTGTTTTATTATTGCTCAAAGCTTTAATACAATTATTAACTTCCATTTTTTCAAATGGCTTGATTAAATCCCTAGATTGAGTTTCATTAATTTTCCTCCATCATAGGTCTCCAATCATCCACATATTATTCAATGAGCCAGTATAAATGTCTTTGAAGAAATCAACATCAACAAATTCTTTCTCTATTTTGTTGTTTGTGAATTGGCTAGCTCCATGAGTGTTTTGAATCTCAGACATAAAGTTATATCTATAGCGGGCAAGACATTTTATGAAAGTAGGTAGTATTTTCATCACCATCTTTAAGCCAACTGGATTTGTTGAGTTGTCTCCATTTTCTAGCTTCTAAAATAATACTATTGTGTAAATCAGCTTTGAGGAAAGTACACTTGTGTATGTTGATTGTTCTCTTCTCTAATAGTAGTACTTCCAATTTTGTTTATGTTGGGTGGGAATGTGATCAAAGTCCCACATCGGTCAAATAAAAGAATGATCATAGGTTTATAAGGGAGAACAACTACCAATGCTCTGATACCATTTGTTGGGAATTTATACTTAGATATAAAAATGCAGAAACTAAATTATATCTAAAACCCCCATTCTTCAAGATTCCAAACTTTGTAGTGATTAGCTATTGATGTTAGCCTCCTCATTATGTAAGGCCATGATGGTTGATAACAGAGATATTAAGCCATAAAGCCTCTTTGCTATTGTTGATTAGATTAGGATAACCTGTTAAGGACCTCATTTTGTCCAAATCACTAGCATAGTCAGCATCCACATATCCATAAAGTTCTAAGTTTGGTTCAACTGACTTTTGGTAGACTAATCTTGAGTTTTTAAGACCAAACTAAGTACCTTAGAATCCATTTAATGGCCTCCCACTGTCTCTTACTAGAGTTATGTAGGATTGTATCAATAGTAGCGAAAGCACAAGGATCATCTAAGCATTCAAATTCACTAATTTTGCCATAATATAAAGCATGCTTCTGCAGAAAAATGGGTTTCAAGACATACCTCTTGTAGAACTTCTTCAAAGCTCCTTCTCCAGTTGCAATCTTCTTCATATCTTGTTGTAGACCACCTCAAGATCTTCCCCACTATTCTCTTGGTGCTCTAGATTGAGTTGTGGGACTCAAAACAAGCTTGAATCAAGGGATGAAGGAGAAAAGGTCACTGCAGTAACCTTGTTGAAGAACCATTCTTCAAACCGAATTTTCTCTCAAAATTTTATAGATTGCATGCCCGATTTTCACTCCAGTCTCTTCATTATATTGCAGATCAACATGCAAGGAGAAGAGTTGCATGAGTTGCAGCTCATGCTAGGAGGAGACAAAGGCAAGAAGTTGCTTCATATGTGAGCTATTCAAAGATGGATAATGGAAAAACCCATTTTTTCATTTTGTGTTTTTGTTTTCCAATTTTTCAATTTTATCTAAAAATCAAATTTTGATTTAAAAAATCTATTTTATTTTAAAAATGAAAAATTAATTAATTTTATAAATTAATTATTAAATAAAACTTAATTAATTTAATATAAAATATTAAATTAATTTTAACACATATCCATCTTTATATATTTAAATCATATTTAAATATATAAATTCTCCTATTTCGTTTAATTCTAAAACTAAACATAATTATATATCATATAATTACAAATTCCCTTAATTCTAATTTGAACGTTTCAAATTAACTTATCACGCTATTCTAGAGTTAGTCCGTTACGAGCTAGTAGGAGGATCTCGCGGACCTACAGATCATAGGCTCCAACGATCCGAGATTAATTGGCTAAACAAATTAGACCAAATTAATCCCCATTCGTTAACTAATGGGTCATTCCACTAAATCCCATAGTTGCACTCCCCTCGCTGTAAATATATTATGTCCACATGATTTAACCATAATCAGCAAGTCGACCCTTCACAGGTTGTTCGTAATAACGGCTAGGTCAAATATCTGTTTTACCCCCGATATTACGTCTTATTTCTCAAGTCCCTACTAATCCTCTAATGAGCAACTGGTTTGTGATCCAATCACCAAACCAAACTCTCTCAGCCCAGTAAGAGAGTGGGGCCCCTTGTTTAAGACCTGGATGCAGTACTTGAGAGAACAACATTTCTCCTATTCCTTAATCGGGTAGGCATGAACTCCGTCTTGCACCCTATGTCCCCAACTATCTATTCGGTCTTACGCCTAAAATGGGAGTCTTATTGAGTCGGCGCTATTGAGCCAACCCTTAACTATGCAAATTTAAGAGAAATCCTGAATAAACAGGATTTCATAGTTAGTTCAGGATTAAGATCGAGTTACCTAGGTCATCTAGGTGAAATAGTCAGTCTTAAAAAATAAACAATGTTATAAAGTAAGAGTGATTTATTTCTTGGTCTTGATCTTATGCAAACTCATTGCATAGAACGCCCCCACTCCTCATGTCATAACATGTACGAATTAGGATCATATCGTATGTAGCACTTTACAATTCTTTGTAACAACTACAGAGTAGGCCGCATCCAATGGTATTACTAGAATAAGGTACCCAACCTCATTCATGTACCATAGATCATTTTGACTTTTTACTCAAACCCGATCCACTCTTATGTCTCCACATAAAGTTCAAGTACTCATACAATAGTCATGAGTCTTAGTTTATTGAATTTAGACTTTCATACAATTTATGAGAGCAATAACAAGTATATTGATAATAGAAAATGTTTATCATTTTACAAACTACGAGTTTTTAGAACATAAAACCCAACAAGTTAGACATATATTTACTAACTAGGCTAGTTGAATATGAAAGACCAGGTCTGGTAGGAATCATTAAATACATTAGGCTTCCAACTACTTGACTATAGAGTATGACAACCATCTGTTTCTGATATTCTTGGTTAGAATCTTTAGGAGAGTTAGCTGAGGAAAGCTTGAAGTGCTGAGCAATAGGTAAGCTCACAGGTTTAACATCATTCATGTTGAACCTTTTAAGGATTTTCTCATAGTAATTGGACTGATTGATGCTTAGAATAGACTCCTCTTTGTTCCTTTGGATCTCAATTCCTAAGGACCTTACTTGCTTATCCCAAGTCTTTGATATCAAACTCCCTTTTTAAAAGGTTTTTAACATGGGTTAGATCTCCTTTGGACCTACCTGCCAGTAACATATCATCTACATATATGAGTAGGTAAACTTTATCCTTATAAGAACCTGTATTTACATAAACACAAATGTCAAATGAACTTCTTTTGAATCCTATGCTAGAAATATAGTCATTGAATCTTTTATACCAACACCTAGGTGATTGTTTTAACCCATATATTTACTCGTTGAGTAAGCAATAGAGATTTTATTTTCCTTTAACTTTAAATCCTTTAGGTTGCATCATATAGATTGTCTCCTATAGATGTCCATGAAGGAAGGCAGTTTTGACATCTAGTTGATACAATTCTAAATTATTTTGAGCAACTAAGGATAGAAGAAGTCTTATGGAAGTTTGTTTGACAACTGGAGAGAAAGTCTTTGAATAGTCTATTCCTTCCATTTGAGTGAACCTTTTTGCAACCAACCTTGATTTATACCTAGGATTTTGATCACAAGATGCTCCTTCCTTAAGTTTGAAAACCCATTCAGAGGCAACTGGTTTGTAACCCTTAGGTAGAGGGACCAGAGACCAAGTGGCATTCACTTTTAGTGAATGCATCTCCTCATTCATAGCTTCTATCCAATCCCTTGCATCACACAACTTGTTGCTTCCTCAAAGGTTATTAGTTCTTGGTTAGTAAGAGCTATAACAACATTTAAAACCAGATTCATATAGTTCATTTTAATATATGTGCTTGAAAATTAAGTTTTTGGTCAGGTTGTTAGTCTGGTTTTGTCATCCATCCTTCTGTGCTTGAAAAGCAAGAACTGACGTTCAAACAAATCTTGCAATGAGTCCATGATCTCACGTGCAATGACCATGTTCTCAACCCTTTTGGCCAAAACATCAGGTATGCTAGCCAATATGTAAAGTTGGGCCAATGAATTAGCCTTCATCCACACCTCATATGCATTACGAACACTTTGTAGTGCATCAAGGGTTAGGACTTGAGGACACTCCTCAACCATGAAAAACTCGAGGTCGTTTACCACAAAATACGTTTTACAAGACTCTTTCTATTGTATGAAATCGGTCAAACTAGAGGCATTAAATTGAAAATCAAACATGTTGCTAAAAACAAAAACACATTGACCTACATTAGGTTTTAAGCAAATACTCGTTGAAAAACATACAACATCTAATATGATTTAGCAAAACTAACATGAACCCCGTGTGACATCTAGTTTCGCAATGACGCTCCAAAGGTTTAGGACAAAAGCCGCCAAAGGGTGGTCAATTTATCCCTTCTCTGAATTGAGAAATTCTCAACCAATCATTAACTTACTTAAAAATTTCCCTTTTAGGCCCTCGAGTTTTTCCCCAAGAAACCAATCCGAAGGAAAAAAATCTGATTGAGGCAAAAACTAAAGTGACCTTATCCATTTATGGAATTCATCTTGATATTGACTAACTGCATAAAACCCATCCGAAGGGGGACGTTCGCGCCACGAGGGAGTGCAAGAGTGATCTCATGGTGCGAACCAATGAAGGAGATTGTAAGACATATTGACACATACCCTTTACCCACTTACTATAAACACTTTCTCAGTCCATCTTGATATTGACTCATGCAAACACCATCCGAAGGGAGATGCTCCTAAGGCACCATGGTGGGTGGAAAAGGGAGAGTAAATATGCGTGCATCTTATGATATGCGCTGATCTCCATGCGTCGATGGTCATGTGTTAGACTAAGAACATTTAAGAATATATGCGATGACCATGTGTTCCTGCCACAAGTTTTCTTGTTTTCTCGTCAAGTATAATGAGAACGCAAGTTTCTCGGAATGATCCGAGGTCGAACTCAGGGATTTGTAACTAAATGTTGCGAAGCAATGCATTTGAGACGATGAATAAAAAAAGAAGTTAAAAGACTATGTGCTACTCCTACTCCTAACTAAACAGATTGAGCAATGGAAGTATGACTATGAGAATTTGTAGAGACGCGACAACTGTTATTGCGTAATAAGATGCATGGAAAAATAAATAGAATGGTGGAAGGGATAAATTCACCGCATCTTTAAGTTTGATCGCAAGGGTAATCCCAGCTCGCCACACTAATGCGTCATACACCTCTCGGTGGTCAGCCACATGCTTATATCTCTATAACGCATGGTTGCATTGAGCATAAGAATATTCCTATCTCTAGGAACATTGCTTACTTTGCTTAGTGAGTTCCACTACTTACCCTCTCGGGCAATTAATCGCGGCTAATCAGCTCATAGACAAGCATTGCGATAGCCTCACACTAAGTAAAGAGAATTGTCTCGCTATACTCGCACAACGTACACCTCTCGGTGAGTTGCTACATGTGTCCTATCTCTAGGCTATGAGTATGCAACCGCCTTTGATAACTAAACCATGACAAAGAAGAAGATAATGAAGATGGTGTCGAAGGAAATAAAGAGATGCATTGATTACAAAATGTATTAATATCTTAAGCCAAAATGTAATACAATACAGAGATAAGAAGAGAGGTGGAGGGCTAGATGTAGGCAATCTCTTGCTTCCATCAGATGTATGTCAAGGCTGTCGGTGGTGCCATGGATGGGCGGTGGAGTAGTCTCTCTCAAGCTCTATCTCCGGCAAAGCTCCGGTCGTCACTCAGAATGGGTTGAAGGAATGAAAAACTCTCAAAGAATGTCTTGCTCACGCTCTTATCTGTGATCACAAGGATCTGCCTTAAGGAGAAGCTCAGATGCCTTAGATTTGGGCTCTAAGGCTTTATTTACAGAGCTCAATCGCCGACAACATTGATGGTCTTGCTCTGAATCACTGCCACTTTTGGTGCGGTAGGTGAAATGTCAATATCACCTTTCTGATACTCCAAGGTATGCATTCATGCTTGTTTTTCCTGAAATACCAATGCATTCTACCTACTTTCCGATCAACCTTCTATCATGGTTATGACCTTGTAGCCGCAACATCCATGCGATGAACGCATGCGATCAACCTTGCGATAGTTTGGCTTCAGCGCATGCGATTGATTCCTGCGATAGCTACAAAAATAGACATTTTGACACCGTATAATGCATGATATAAGGTTAGCGAGGATTTTTAGTGCTGATCGATGCAAGCTCATTTTTCACATAAATTCTTAGTATAATCAACGTATATTTTACTTGTTAGCCCTCATAATTCTAAATAAAAGGCTATAATAGATTGTATTTCTACCTGCTATCACACAACGAGGCTAAACATGAATCTCACGACGTGAACTTTTAGGGAGAAACGCGAGTGGAATCATTGACATATCAAATACATCACTTCTTCCCACTGAGTATTTTATAACCAAGAGTTTAGTTTACTTAGAAAAAACACGGCTAAGAATTTTAACCAAGTGACTTTTTAGGCTTGCCCAAGAGTAACATTTATCTTGGATAGTTGAACAACTTTTGATCATCACCCATTAAACTCTTTAACGTAGGGGTGGAAACAGTTCAGTTTGGTTAGGTTTGGTGGTCAAACCGAACCGAACCGATCTTTTTTAAAATGTGAAACCGAACCGAACCGATTTATTGGTTCGAACCGAACCACATATATGCGGTTTAGTTTGGTTTTCAATTCGGTTTTGGCATTTTTAAAAAATCTATGTTATATTTTTTTTTAATTAAAAAAACGGTTCGGTTCGGTTCGGTTTAATTCTTTAAATTAAAAGCGATTCGGTTTTAAATTTAGTTTTATTCTTTTTTAAATATATAAATAAATAAATATTTATATTAGTTAAAAATAGTTCGGTTCGGTTTCAAATTCAGTTTTCGAAAATGAAACCGAACCGAACCGAATTAATTCGGTTTCAAAATTTCTTCAAACCAGATCGAACTACATTTTTCGGTTTGGTTCGGTTCGATTTTTAGAAACATTCGGTTTTTGCGGTTTGAATGACCATAATGGAATCTTAGACCAACTGTCACATGATTGAAAATCTATCTAATTCATCTTTCTAGGTAGGTTCCCAAGTAAGGGTGTTTCGTTTCCATCCGCTTAAGTACCCCAACCTAGATAAAACCCGCCTTAGACAAAAGGTCTCTTATAGATGGATTTAATACAATTTTAATCTTTTATGCCAATCAATTTAATACTATTAAACTGATTTAAAAAAATTAAACTAGGTTGCTAATCTCTTAGAACCTTGAACTTAGGTCTATCTCAATCCAATTTTAAAACCCTTTTAAAACATGAGTTTGCCTAAGCCCGCACGCAACTCTTTCTTATCGATTTTAGTTCTAATTTCCATTATAATGCTTATAATAGAAACAACCAAAACTATCCACAACGGGAAGCAAACACATAAAAGTCATTCATAACGTTTACAAACAGCCTAAGTGTCATGTTCCATGTATTGTTTATTCATTGTTACCTTTTATATAACACTTATACAAATAAGTAACAAACCAAGCAAAACATGTTTCCATTTACCCTTATACTATAACTCTTATAATATAAAGATGATGCATGAATATGCTTACTGCATGTATAAATATAATTCTTATATTTCATGATGCATGCGCATGCTTTCTTGTAATTTCATCATGCGATATTATAACACTTATAATAGATGATGCATGAATAATTGCACAACCTAAGGTGGGTTTCAAACCTAAGGTGGGGAGTGTTGCAACATTGCCCTGTTTTGCAGCAGAAGCGAGCATTCTATCTTTAAGCATTGCTCGTTGCCTTTCCTAGGGCTGTGACGCTGAAACTCGATGGCATTTTAATAATTTTCTGATTCTCTTCAATTTAGTTGATTTTCTTGGTCATTTTTTTTTATCCTTTTGGTCCAATTTTCTCTTAATGACTAACACCTCCGAGACCGTTTTATCTACAAAATTATCATTAAAAGCAAATAATCAACACTATTTTAGGGAAATTAACATAGAAAATATATATCTTTTAAAGACCTAACAAAACACCCCCAACTTAATTCTTGGTCATCCCGAACAAGTCTAAACTAGAAACATGCATACATTCAAGTAAAAACACGAATATCAATTGTGCATTCATTTAGGGAACTCATTAAAAAATGTTAATATGTTTATGTGGTTTACTAAAAAATTAGATTCATATCTCTTTTTTCAACAATCAAGCAAATGAATGATACAAATGGGCATTTAAACCTTTAAAATTTTTCTAACAAAGAATTGAAGCCTATTTTTGAAAAAAAAACGTCTTTTTTCTTGTAAATGTTAGCATAATTACTTTATATCTATAATGAATAGAGAAACCCTAGGATCATTCATACTAAATTGTCAAGAATATATGCATACCAGATTCCATTGACGAATTGATTATGACTCCAAATTGATAATGACTCTAAATGGCTATTTTCTTCCTCAACCAAAACTCCGAATGCCTTAAGTGGGATCTTTCTCTAAATGGGATTCAAGAAAGATTGATTGCTTATTGTTTTGGTATATCGGGGACCATAGCCTTAAGGTCTTTTTATATACTAGTTCAATAAGGATTCCCATTAAACCCTAATTAACGAGGAATGAGCTTCTACCCATTAAGTCCATATTCAATCAGGAATCTAGGGCTTTAATTAATTAGATCACATAATAGGGTCCAATCTAATAAAATAACCCAATGTGGTAGATTATTAATCCACATACATAACCCATACTTTAATTAAACATATTATTATTTAAATATGTCTAACAATCTCCCATTTGGGCTATGGCATCTACCTGATATAATTAAATCACATAAACCTTAAGCACGCATAAACATGTTATTTCAATGATAGAATTCCCCTTTAGTTCAATCTGGTCCATCTCCTGTATTAGTACGGAATCAAGGCGACTTTCGTCACTACCCTTGTAACTAAACCTTCCTTGATCACAAATTCCAATACATTCAAGGACATAGATCAAGTATGGATGGATAGCATGGAAACTACATGCAAAGTGATCTAGATCATGCCTGTTTCCAACTGGACTAAATTCCTTAGTGAAATCATTCTTAAAACTTTATGCTAAACCCCATTTGCAAAACTGCATGCATGATAAACAAGTTCAGATAATAAAACTTAAACCATCAAACTTTATTGTATATAGAAACTAAACAAATTAAGGTCAAAGAACATCCTTAATAAAAAAACTCCCACTAAATCATAGAATCAGAATAGTGACTACCACCCATGTGAGCAACATGCTCATGAAAAACTTTAGATGGTAAACCTTTTTGTTAATGGATCTACCACCATTGAGTTTGTTCTTATATGTTCTATCAAAATTTGACAATTTTGAACTCTTTCTTTAACAACCAGAAACTTTACGTCTACATGCTTTGACTTTGTATTAATTGTGTTGTTGTTAGAATACATTACTGCTAACTTATTGCCACAAAATAATTTTAGTGGTCTTTCTATGCCAACCACTATTCGCAACCTAGTGACAAAATTTCACACCTATATTCCATGATTCGATGCCTCATAACATGCTATAAATTCCACAGCCATGGTATGAGAAGCCATAAGTGTTTGTTTAACACTTTTCCAGGATATAGTTGCTCTAGCCAACATGAAGATATAGCCTGAAGTGGATCGCAAAGTGTCTTGGTATCCTGCATAACCGAAATCAGAATACCCAATGATTTTCAAAACTTCTGATCTCCGATAAGTGAGCATATAATCTTGTGTTCTTTGTAAATACCTCAAAACCCATTTAGCTACTTTCCAATGATCCATCCCTAGGTTGCTCAAATATCTGTCTAACACTCCAACTATGAACGTAATATCTGGACGCGTACATACTTGAGCATACATTAGACTTCCAATGGCCGATGCATAGGGAACCTTTTGCATCTCCTTAGTCTCGAGTGTGGTCTTGGGGCATTGACCTAAATAAAATTTATCACCTTTAGCGATCGGGGTATCTCCTAGTGCACAATCTTTCATGCCAAATCTACTCAAAATATTTTCACTGTAGCTCTTTTGTGACAATCTCAAAATACCTTGAGAACGATCTCGTAGTATTTCAATTCCTAATATAAAAGAAGCATCACCAAGTTCCTTCATCTCAAAATTCCTTTTGAGAAATCTCTTAGTGTCATGCAATAAACCTACATCATTACTTACTATGAGTATGTCATCGACATATAACACCAGAAAGATTGATTTGCTCTCACTGAACTGGTGATATACACAATCTTCTACTATATGTACCTCAAAACTAAAAGAGTTATCACTTCATGGAATTTGTGATACCATTGACGAGAAGCTTGCTTGAGAGTGTAGATGGATTTCTTCAATTTGTACACCATAGACTTTGAATTACTAGACACAAAATTTTCTGGTTGAACCATATAAATCGTCTCATCGATGTTCCCATTGAGAAACACAGGTTTTACATCCATCTGGTGTAACTCTAAATCAAAATGAGCTACCAGTGTCATGATTACCCTAAAAGAATCTTTCGATGAAACTGGAGAGAAAGTCTCTTCGTAATCAATGCTTTCCTTTTGAGTAAAACCCTTAGCAACAAGACAAGCCTTATATCTTTCGACATTCCTGCCATGTGAATCCCTTTTGGTTTTAAATATTCATTTACAATTTATGGGTTTCACTCCTGATGACAGTTCGACAAGTTCCCAAACGTCATCGTCTTTCATGGATTTTATTTCCTCTTCCATAGCACTTATCCACTTTTGAGAGTTAGAACTTTGTAAATCTTGTTGGAAGTTGATTGTATCATCTTCCATTATACCCACATCATCCTGATGTTCTTGAAGAAATACAATATAATCATCTGGAATTACACTTCTTCTCTCTCTAGTAGAGGCACTTCTTGAGGTTGTTGAGTTTGAACTTTAGGTTCAACAACAATTAACTCCTCTTCAAAGACAACTTTCCTTATGTTATCTTCCTCCCTAAACTCAATATCCTCAAGGAATCTAGCATTTCCTGTCTCAAACAATGATCTAGAAGTGGGATCATAAAACTTGAAACCCTAAGAGCTCTCAGAATATCCAACAAAATAGCAGCTAATAGTTCTTGAGTCCAATTTTCTGTCATTAGATTTGTAAGGCCTAGCCTCAGTTGGACAACTCCATATGTGAAGATACTAGGCTTCTTTCGTGTCCATGGTTCATAAGGGGTTTGAACTATTGCTTTACTAGGTACTCTATTGAGGATATATGCTACAGTCTTTAGTGCTTCGCCCTAGAGAGATCCTAATAAAGAAGAATGGCTAATCATACTTCTTACCATATACTTAAGTATTCTATTTCATCTTTCTGCCATATCATTCATGCTGGGTTTGCCCCACATAGTGTATTGTGGGACGATTCCACATTTCTCTAAGTATTTGGCAAAGGGCCTTGGATGTTATTCACCTAATCCATCATATCTACCGTAATATTCACCACCACGATCAAATTTGACAACCTTAGTTTTCTTTCCAAGTTGAAGTTCAACTTTGAAAGACTTGAAAACGTCCAAATATTGAGACTTCTCATGAATTAAATATAGGTAGCCATATCTTGAATAGTCGTCTATGAATGTAATAAAATATTGTTGTCCATTCCAAGAGGTCGTAGGGAATGGACCACAAATGTTTGTATGTATTAGTTCTAAGACGTTTGAGCATCTGTTGGCACCTAATTTTCTTATGTTTGTCTGTTTTCCCTTAATACATTCCACACAAACGTTGAAGTTACTTAAATCAAGGGAATCAAGAATTTCATCAGCCACAAATCTCTGAATTCTCATTTTAGAGGTGTGACCTAAACGCTTATGGCATAACATAGCAGAATTCTCATTTAATTTACGCTTTGTACTACATGAATTAAATAATAGGATCTTGTTAAATGAAGCAAAATAATCAAGCATATATAGACCATCAATTAAAGAACCGGTACCAATAAGCTTAGAATCTTGAAAAAGACTAACTTTATTATTTCCAAAAGAAGAAGAAAAACCAAAATTTTTCAAACTGGAAATAGAAACTAAATTCCGTCTAAATGACGGTACAACAAAAGTCTTATTCAGATCTAAATAACAACCAGTTTTTAAAAGTAACCTAAAATTCTCAATAGCTTCAACTGGAACTGCTTTGCCATCGCCTACGTAGATGAATCTTTTATCATCACTTGGCAGTCGGCTCCACAAGCAACCCTGCATTGATATACTTATGTGAGTAGTAGCACCATAATCTACCCACCAAGTATCTGTAGGTACAGAAGCTAAATTAACTTAAGAACAAACCAAAATGAGAAGTTTACCCTTTCTTACACGCCACTTGGCATACTTGGAACAATCTTTCTTCAAGTGACCTTTAATTTTGTAGAAAAAAACAAGGATTTTCAGTAGCTTGTTTCTTGTTTTTTATTCTACTGAGATGCCCCCTCTACAGCATCCACAAATTTTCTTTTCTTCTTATCACGAGAGTCTGTTGCCAAATGAACACTTTCTATCATTTCCCTCTTAGTTCTATCTTCTTCCTGCATACATTGTGAGATTAGCTCATTAATACTATATTTATCCGTCTGAGTATTATAGCTTATCTTAAACTGAGTGAATTGTGCAAGAAGAGAGATAAGTACCAGATGCACGAGTAAATTTTCATTTATCTTGATATCAAAATTTTCATTTATCTTGATATCAAGTGCCTTTAATTTACCTGCAAGATTGAACATTTGGACATTTCTATAATGTACTCCCTTACGTTTTCATTGTCCTTATACCTCATAGAAGTTAAAGAAGTCAAAAGACTACTTACTTCCCCTTTTTCATTTTTAGCAAAATATTTCTCAATTTGAGCAAGGAACTTATTGGAATTTTCACTTTACGTGATAGAGCCTCGAAAAAACTCCGGAATGGAGTGCCTAATGATCATTAAACACATGCGATTTGACTATTCTCACTTCTATATATTAGCCGTGTTTGGCTGTTCCTAGGTTTATCGCTCTTTAATGTAAGGTCCAAATCCATACACCTGAGAAGTATCTCTAGGTTTTCCTTCCAAATCTTGAAGTGGGATCCATTCAATTTAGGGATTGAACTCAGATTTCTAGATACTTGAGTAAGACCAACCGAAATAATAAACAAAAAAACATATGCTCACAATTAAAATATAACAAAATAATTTCACATATATGGTGGGCCCCTTTAATAAGATACCTAGCACAACATTGATGTCGAGTCTTTGGGCAAAAAAGGCCAATTATAAATAGTACTCTCAACGTAGTAATCAAAGTACTGAAAAAAATAGATTTTCTTTGGACCGACTATTTTTCACATGAGCAATCCTTATAATTGCCACATACTCATTACCACATGCATACCTACAATTTGGCCAAATAATTGTCTTCCTTTTGGCCGATAATTATCTACAACATCTTCAATTTTAGAATTAAATTAATCTAGATAATAGAGGCTATTTGTAACCTATTATTTTGACTAATCCAATCTAAAATATAAGATACAATAATATAACAATATTATTGTACAAAAAATAAAGGAGGAAGAACACCAAATAGTCTTTACCAATATTCACTTAATAATTGCATACACATAATACAACCATAGCAACATAAACATGTGAATATCAACAAATATCATCAATCAAATTTAAATTTAAATTTAAAGTCACAAGATGATCAATCAAACTCTGAAAAAACCACAACATGATTATTCAAATATTAACTTAAATTCACAATATGATTAATCTAATTTAAATTAATTCCCAAATTATCAATTAGAATATAGATTTAAATATTCATAAAATAAATAATTTTAAAACTAAATTTAAATTCACAAATTTGAACCAATTTCTGATTAAAAGGAATTAAAATTCTGATTGATTAAATCTTGATAAATACAAGATTTCGAATCAGCTTTAATCTTAAAAAAAAAGAAAGAAGAAAACCCAACATCAATCAACAAGGAACATAAATTGTACTTTAAATGGCCAAATACCAAATTATTCACGTCAGCAAGACATTTACCTTGATCGCACACCACCGCTGGCAAGGCTTTCAACCGAAACCGACTACCAGAAACACCTTTTGGTCGTGCATTTTTTTACGAACTCCGATTGCTTTCTTGCGTATTGTGGACGTGAAGTGAGGGTTTCAGCCCTTTTTTTCTTATTTCATCTTATTTAATTCTTTAATCAACCTCACCAAAATCAAGGATTTAATCTCAAGTCCAATGGAAAACAAAAACAAATCAACAATTTCATACTCTGATACCACTTGTTAGCATGATTACTTTATATCTATTTTGAATAGATAAACTCTATGATCATTCATGCCAAATTGTCAAGAATATATACGTACCAAATTCTATTGATGAATTGATTATGACTCCAAATTGATTATGCCTCTAAATGGCTATTGTCTTCCTCAAACAGATAAGATTTAAGAAAGATTGATGGCTTATTGTTTTGGTATATCGGGAACCATAGCCTCATGGTCTCTTTATATATTAGTCTAATTAGGGTTTATTAGGGTTTCCATTAAACCCTAATTAACTAGGAATGAACTTCTACCCATTAAGTCCATACTCAATTAGGAATCTAGGGCCTTAATTAATTAGATGTCCAATATAATAAAATAACGCAATGTGATAAATTATTAATTCACATATATAACCCATACTTTAATTAAACATATTATTATTTAAATATGTCTAACAGTAAAGCCATAAAAGAAGAGACTACTCAGTTTTAGTTTATTTAAAAGCTAAAACTAGTAGAAATGCTATATCCAACTCTCAATTCCTCTTCGCCCTGGCTCGGTTATTGGTCTAAAGAATACCTATCTTGCAAAAAAGAGAGACACTTCTAAGACAAAAGTGCCTTTTAAACTCACGCACACAAAATGTAAAAGACATTTCTTTTACCTAGAGGGATAGCTTTCACACTCACATCGCAGAGAACTTATCGCATTTTTCTCGCAGGCCCTAACTAACATGATAGAGGTAGCTCTTTTCACCTCTATCCATGTACACACACATTAGTGAAGATTAGGATAAAAAAGCAAAAGCAAGCTTGCTCTTTTTTTTTTTTTTTTTTTTTTTTTTGTGCTAGCAATATTTCTTTTATTTTTTTTATATGAAACATTAGGCCCTTTTTTATCCTCTATGTCTAGACTTACCTCTAAAACAAGATGGTTTACTTTAGACCAAAGTTTGTCCTATCGGGGTGATAAAGAAAATTAAGTAGGTATGACGTTTCTAAGAGTTTGAGATTCTAAATAAATCTAAATACTAAGTATTCAATTTTTGATAAAGTTAAAAGGAAAAGAAAGATTCTTTTGAAAAATGAGTTTCAAAATTTTGTTAGAAAAGATTTTAAGAAGCTTAAAATTTGATTTGTATCATTGTTTGAGAGAATATGTCATCAAATTTCATTGATAAGAATCAAAAGATTGAGAAAGATAAATGATCATGATAAACAAAGTGAATGTAATTCTTGAATGAATGAACATACTTAGTAATGAATCATGCATGGAAAGCAAAAATGAGTCATATAAAAGGAAAAATGATGCCAAGATTATGATATGTGTTTCTTAGAGAATAAAAAAGAATGTCATAGAAATGTAATAGAGCCTAATCAAGATATATTCAAGCAACATCATAAAATCCACATAACCCGAGCTCAGGTGCTCAAGGATTCCAGACATGCAAAGATAATAGAGCAAAATCTTTTGTAAGGCTCATTTTTACAACCCTAAAAAAATGTTAAAAACATGCAATATATCCCCACTCCCAACTTAAAAACTAAACATTGTCCTCAATGTTTATAAAACTAAGATAAGAGCGAGAAGACACAAAGAAAAGGGAGCAGAAAATTCCCCTGATTTTGCATAATGGATGGTGGTAGAAATTTTCTTTGTTTGTTTTTTGTTGTTCTTTTGTTGTTCTTTTCCTGCATCAAATTTTTTTTTTCTTTCATTTTGTTGTTCTTACAAAAAAGAGAAAAGAAAAGAAAATAAAAAGAAAGGAAAAGAAAAGCTACAAGAAAAGAAGAAAGTTAGTCCAAAATTTTCTAGACCTAGAAAGCTTAGAAAAGAAAGCAAGAAAATGAAAATGAAAAGAAACTGAAAAATTGAAAAATGAAAGATAAGGAAAAAATGAAGAAGATACCGGGAAATATGTATAGCCAATGTCAGTCCGAGTTAGGTGAGTCAGACTCTCGCTGAAGATCGTACTGAAAACCTATGTTGGCGTAGTAGAGACGGTCTCTTTTGCACATGAAATTGACAGTTCTCTGCATATGCCTAACTTGGCGAGCGATTTGATGGCTCACCCTTAAGGCTTCAGTGGCGGTTCTAAGTGCTTGCTCACCTAATGTTTCATCACTAGGGGATTGCTCATGGGGATGGCTGGGAAGTTCTACCCTAAGTGGTTCCTCTCTAAAATACTCATCTTCCCCACCTAGCTCTTCTTCTTCTTGTTCGTGGAGTTCCTCAACTCCATGACCTTGGAAGACTAAGATGGACGTCTTAGAAATTGGAGCTTTACACCCATATGTTCCTCATTTCTGGGTGTTTCTACCCCCAAACCTCTGACACAACAAAGTTATCAAGCTAGGGTGTCCAAGGCTACCTGTTGTAAAACACCACCCATATCGTTGGACGGAAGCATGGATAACTCTTCCAACATTAATGGATATACCCTAAATGAGACAATAGAGAAATTTCGCTCTATCTCGGGTCACATCGGTTAGTCTAAGTACATGCATCAATCTGAAATATACAAAAGCATGCCAGATGTGACCTACTACAGGCATATCCGTAGATCTAAACCATACTGCAACTCTACTAGAATGTGTCCACTGAACTTCTTGCCCATAGAGGGCTTCTATAATCTCTTGTTCGTCTAGTGGTTGAGATCTAAACCGTCCATGCTTGTCATCAAACTGAGCTAGGCCAAAGATTTCATTAATTCTGGAGGAAGAGAAAGAGACTCTAACACCTCTCACTAAGGATACATCTCTATCAAGGTCAATATTGGCGTAGAATTCTCTAACGAAAGGAACGAAGGCTTCACCAGGGTTAGCTACTAGGGTTTCCCATCCTCTCTCCCATATTTTGGAAGTGATTTAAGAATAGAAATAGGGCTCTAAGGTCAAAGCTCTCTCTGGCACTAGGTTCCTAAGAGCTACCACTTAATGGTATCTACTATTATGGGAGTCTAATCGACATTATTGATTAGCTGATTAGGTTGTTAGATTAGATCATTTAATTCCTATTATAAATCAATGAACTAATCTATTAGTAGTCCAACAGTCTCTTAATCGGCGAAAATCTCGTGCTATCCCTCTCTCTCACACCAAACTATCTTACTTTCCGCACTTTACTTTTCTACAATTTAGTTTTTCTATTCAACTAAATCCCACTCTTTTATTGTTTTTATAGACAAATTTACGTTAGGGAGATTATTATACATAGGATCTATCTTGTAGATCGACTCCGTCTTCTGCTAATGCTACCAAGTTTTAATAGTTCCTAGATTGGAGTTATAAATATACTTAGTTGTGACAACCCTCCACAAGTTCTCGCCATCAAAATACATATTCTATCCTCAATCTTGTAAAAGTCTACAAATCCTCTGTGTCCTCATTTCATTCTTTATATTGGATTGATTTCAAAGTCATGGAAAATTTTCTATTCGAGAAGAAGACTATAAATTCTAAAATAAATCGAGAGAAGTTTTCTTCATCAATAAATCCCCAAATTGACTCCCTTCTAAATGGAGTTTTCTTACTTTCATATATATTCGCATTGATTTCTGTCCATTCCCTTTTTCCTTTTGAGTGTGAACTTGTTTTAACTTAACTAATTTAATTAGTTAATCAATAAAGATATTACCTTTACAACTCATTTTCTTGACTATAATCCTACCATTATTTGACAACCATAAAAGTTGGACAAAATTTGCTCCTTCTTCAATATTAATTACATTACACTAAATTGCTAAATTGCAATAATATAAGCAGTGTATTTTAAACACACTCTATTCAGATAACCAATATAGTTCAACTGACATGAATTTATATTACATTAATCACAAGTCAAAGATTCGACGATTCTCTCACCTCGTCATGAAAAAATACAAACTAGTTAAACCATTCCAAAATTAAAATATCTACCATTTTTCATTTCTTTTTAAATCATTCACCCCACTAAACCCTTATCATCATGATCATATGTGCTCTTTTTCAAGAAGAGGAGATCATAAGTTTTACAATTGTCAATTCATATTCATACGACAATCTCTTTCAAAAAAAAGGGAAAAAAGGGAAAAAACTAGTTATCCAAAAAGTAAATCCTCCAAACTAGTAAAGAATTCAAATGGCATATCCATCAAAACTTCCCCTTCTGCCACACTTTCCATTGGATGTTCTTCTTCAATGGATGCCACAGAAGTAGAATTATTGGATGAGAGAATCATGTCGAAATTCGGGTTCTCGAGCGCTGGGAACTTCTTCCGTGTGGTCCCGGCGAGGGCATTACGGCGAGTAGGCTCGGCGTGGTTGTGCTCAGCCGTGTAGGTTACAACAAAGACGTCGGGATCGGAAAGGCTCCGTTCGACTTGCTTTCGAGCGGAGCATCCTTTCGAGGAGCTGCATCTGTAATAGCTTCTTGGATATGGCGACCCTTTGATTGGTTTCTGTCCATATTTTCTCCATCCCCATGAATCTGAACATACTTTATCTGCTTTCACCTCTCTCACTACCCTATTTTGTCGACTTTTCTTGCTGATAACAAAAAATCACCCAAAAGAATCCTCATATATATATTTTTCTTTCGTTGCTTTCACATTGAGTCACCCAAACAGAAATTAAATCAAGAAAAAAAAAATCAATTTCAATATCGGATGTGAATTGGTGAGTCAAGTTTAAATAACTTTTATTTTCATCTAACCTAAACTTCAAATTTAATTGGTGAACGAAAAATAATCTTACAGAAGTTCGAACCTAAAACTTTCTGCATCTTCTTTTTGATGTTCAATAATATACAATGGTAAAAGATTCAGACCTCTGTTCTTTTAGTTAAGAATACATATATTATGATAATTGAATTTATTCATGTTGACAAAATTTAACTGTTATAATATCTATGTTAAATTCAAAAGATTAAGTTGATGGATTCAATACAATTTTAAAAAGATCAACATATACTAACCAATGATAAAAATTAAAAATTAAACAAAAAAAAAAAAAAAGCCAACAAATTAAAATAAGAAAAGGGGAAAATTACTAAGTTAGAAGTAGGCACCTTTGTTTCTGTTTAATTGGTTGGATTTGGTTCTTGTGATGAAGCTTTTGATCATCTGGTTCCTTAAAGTCTCTGAGAAGATGAGAAATTGAGGGAGAATTGTTTGGATGCAAAATTGGGTAAATATTGGATGAATTTCTTTCAAATAATCCTTCAAACTCATCATGAAGTAATGAAGAACAAGAAGAAGAACTTGAAAGTTGAAAATTATTATTATTATAAACACAAGAAGAAAAATATTCATCTTCTTCTGATCTCAAAAAAGAAAACAAATTTTGATCTTCCATAAGCCTTGTTGTTGTTGTTGTTGAAGAACCAATTGATACTCCACTGCATCCTTTTACAATTGCTTGCAAATCCCAATCCTCCATGGATATATAATTATAATTAATTATATATGAAGAATAATATTTTCTCAAAAAGCTACAAATTTAAAAAACAGTTGGGAAATATGAAGAATTAAGCTAAGGGGAAGGAGCTGACTTTGCAAATTAAATTTCCCCAAAACCTTTGTTTAAATAATTGGAGAAATGGGACCTTGTGTGAAACTGCATTTTCATTGACTTTGTTCAATGTCAACGCCTTTAAAAATTGGTTTTTTTTTTTTTTTTATTTTATTTTTCAGTTGTTAACTAGTTCGTGGTGTGAAGAAAAGAAATTAATAACTCTTTTTTTAAAACTTTTTTTTTATTGTATTAATATAATCTTATGTTATTTTCAGTACTTTTTCTTTGATGTGTTTTTCTGTTTAATAATGACTGGACATAGAGTTGTTGATGATTCTTAGTTGTCCATATTAACAAGTTTTCCAATTAAATACATCAATAATGGCTTTGTAAATAAAGTGTCATATATGATCATTTTCTTTTCTTTTCTATCAGCGATAACGACCCTCCAAATATCTCTACAATAATATGATATTATTGAATTTTGAACATATATCCTTCAAGTATATCTCAAAAAAATCTCGTTCTTATTGAGATATGATTATCTTCGCTTATATATCCATGACCACAATTTTCTTATTTAACTCATGAGGGACTTGGTCGTATTCCAACAATCTACTACTTCGAATCCATTACTTTTTTTACCTCTTTAGAAGTATGAACTCATTATTCCTATCCCTTTTGAATGTAGGAACTTAAAAATTATGAGGTAATTAATTATTTTTTAAGGCTATTATGTTTTTGTATGCAACGTCTATTAATGATATATTTTAATATTCTAAGTAGGCAGATAACATAAAGTTTGAACTTGTATCTCCCAAAATCATTTTATAATGTATTTTATGTTTTTTTTTATTACAACAATTTAGAGATAGAAAAATTAGAAACCTTTTGACCTCTCGAACAATAGTGTATGTCTTATGCAGCTAAGATTGTGTGTCTTTTAAAAAAGAAATTAGAAATTGCATTTTGAACTGAAACACTCAAGTATACAAACTTTTTTTTAGATAAAATTAGTTAAAAGGAGTAATTCAAAGTACTATTTCGATACTTTCTATCTAAGTTATTTTCAAAATTAAACATTTAAAAAGTTAAATGAAATACACATTAAAACACTTCTTATCATCTTCTATAAAAATTCTAACTAAACAATACCATTTTTTTTTTTTTTAATAAAAAGGTATTTTTTTAAACAATAAAAAAAGTACCAATAATACTTATAACAACATGCCAAACTTCTACTCATTGATTACTTCTTTTAAATATCACTACTTAGGTCTAAAGTTTTAAGAATTTGAAAATTTATGTTAGCCCTTCTTCCATATGTATTTGTCTACTAAACACTAAGCCACCATGTAGACAATCAATATAAATTGCAAATGATATAAAGTTTAAAACTTCAAGTTTCGTGATTTGATATTATATTAAACCCCATATTAATATTTAATGTTATCTTGTTTTCCAAATGACAAAACACAGAATCTCATTAATCGGGGTTCAAGGGCAATGTCCCAAAACCTAAATTACATATACATAATATATTATTTATGATTTTTGGCCCAAGGTTTAGATAGTGCTATAATTACAACATTGTATTTTACATTGTTTATTGAATTACTTAATAATTTTATGTTATTTCTGTTTCAGCATTGAATTTCACTTTTTGGTAAGATTGAATATTTCTTCCTATAATGCAGTGTCAAAGCAAGTGGTTTAGGAGATCTCGTGTTCAAACATCTACAATGTTATTTCCTCTTTAATTAATAGTGTTTTATGTTTTTTTGGGTATTCCACATATTTTAAGTTCATAAAGAGATTTTTAAATGATCAAATATTAAATTTACCTTCACCCATCAATTTAAGTTTTTGAATAAATTACAATCATTGCCATTGCTTCTAATCTTGTACGAGATCAAATTGATAAAAGATTTTTAATGCTTCTTTCTACATGGTCTCAATCTCAATTAGCTGACATGTACATAAACGCTTCAAATGCCTATGTCGTCCAACATATTCTTGTCAAGATGGGTATTTTTTTTTATATCCATACTCCATCTTGAGGGGATATTACGATGTTGTACTTTACATTTTTTGTTAAGTTATTTAATCATTTTGAAGTTATTCGGCCCCAAGTTGAAGTTAGTACAATGGATTATTATAGCCCCCTCCATATGTAAGGATCAAAATATAATAATTATGTTTACAACTATTTATAACTTACAGTTAACTATAATCATACTATTTGACATATCTCTTTATTACAATATATACTATTTCCTATCCATGATATGTCTCACTCTTTGTTATTGTATTTACTATTTCTTATCCAAACTAAAATAATCTGCCCTTAACTATAATAACCAACTCAATTATCCAAATGTCTCCTATATGTTATTTTTGTTTTAGTAGTTTGTTGATAAAATAACTGTACTTCTCCATTTAAAGAGAGATTCATTAATAAAACAAATATCTTTTCCTCTCACATTATATATAAACCCTCTACATCCATTGGCGCCTCTGTATTCTTTGATATCCTTTTTTAATAGTAAAAATTGCTCTCTCCCTCTAACCATGGACGTAACTAACATAGTGTTACTTCTTCTTATTCGTTTTTGTCGTAACATTTAAAAATCTCGACAAAATGTAGGGTTTATGAACATATTATTGTGAACACTTCTTTATATGGATGTCGACTAATAAAAAGTTGTATAGAATGAATGTATGGATGAGATAGAAAAGAAAATGGATATATGAGAATTAAGAAGAGATCAACATCATATAGGTTGTTCCCCCTCTCTTTGGCCTTTCCCACGCTTGCTCCCATTGCCTATATATATTTATATATAGTTCCAATCTTTCTTTCAATAATGCTCAAAACATACAACCCATTGCTTTCCGACTTTCCTTACTTTTTCAGTCAAAAAAACCCACTGCCTAATCCCAATCCTATTTTTCAAGAACCTTCCTAAAAGTCAAACATCAATTTAAATAATAATAAAAAATTAAGATTTAAAATTAAAATTAAAGTCCTCTTTTGCAACTTGGCACCTTCAACTTGATGAGCCTAACCCTAATCTAGTTTCTCTTCATTAATAACAAAAAAAAGGACTATAAACTTTTAACCCCTAATCTATGGGGTTTTGAATTTAAGTCTTTTTTTTCTTTTTCTTTTTAATCATTTTATCCAAGAATTTATTTATAAATATAATGTGTAAGGTGTTATTCGGGTCTGTATTTATGTGAAATAGATTCTAGGAATGATATTATTATAATTAAAGTTATTTTTATGAAATTTTGTCTTGAACCCGTAATTATGGTTATTAAATTTTTTTAATCATTTGAGAGTTTTCCTCACGTTAAAGGTTATTTAACAAAAATAATCGTAATGATAATAAATATCAACCTAAAAATAACTTTTTAAGATATTTATATTATTCAAATGGATTTTATGGTTTTTCTTTTTAAGATGACGTCACTTTAACATCATTATTCCCCAATATCACCTTTATTATTTACAAATTAAAGGTTTTGATTAATAATACAAATAACATATTTACATAATTAAATGGTGACATAAAATATTATATGAAATCTCAAATTAATGTTTAAAACAATTAAATAATTAATTAAGTTTCATGTTCACAACTCACAGATTAATTTTAAAATTTCACTTCATAATTATTTTAAATTAATTAATAAACATTAATACCGAATACTACAAGCGAATAATTAGTGAAAATTGAGGTTGAAAATGTTAATCTTAAAACTTAAAGACCAAATTGAAACAAAAGTTAAGGTCCAATAATTAAATTGTAACATTTTGAAACCTAAAGATGAAATTGAAATCAAACTCAAAATCTAAAGACTAAAGTTGTAATATTTTAAAATATAGGGACAACTTAATATTTAGAGACCGAAAAGGTAACTTCCCCGTAAAATACAATATGAAATCTCAAATTAATATTTGTATTAATCCATTTAATTCAACTTAAATGTTTTTAATGAACAAACTGATTCCATACTAATAAGAAACAGCATTCAGTAAAATTGGACCATCATAATAAACAATTTAAAACGGTTAGAGGTATGAGAAAGAAATCTACTACTCTATTTTATTTTAATCAAGTTAAATACATGGTTGTTAAATCTTAGACCTAATATTTGAAAATGATAATTAATGTGAGAATAATTTAGTGAATAAAGACGTGTTATAATTACCATCTCAAAAATTAATGGTTGCATTCGAAGAGTTACGTAATGAAGAGGGAATAAAAATGAAAACGGAAGAATTTGGGACCAAATTGCCACTCGCAATCATATTATATAGTTTTTTTAGGAACATTATTATATAGTTTGTTTCTTTTTTTTTTATTTTATTTTTCTTTTTTGTAGGGTTACATATTGCATAGTATGGGCCAATTTAAAGTGACGTTTAAGAGAATTTAGAAGGCTGTTTCATTTTCCCACGCGGAATGGGCAACTTGGAGAAACGGTGGATTTGAAATGGTCTTGATTTGGCTTCTTCATTTGTTTGTTTCTATTGTAAGAATTTCAAATTATTATATTATTTGACATTTATTTTATATATTAATTGAAGCGGACATTTCTTGCTTGACCAAATGAAAATGGAAAAAAATGAATGTATCCATTCTAATACCTTCAACTTGTATAATATGTGATGTATAAACTTATAAAAAAAAAAAAAAAAATTGTTAATTATTTTGTTTTTTATTTTGATTTCGGAATTAAGTTTATTTTTTTAATTTTTTACAATGATTTGTATTTTTTTAAGTACAAAAATTGAATTCTTAACCAAATTTTAAGAACCAAAATAAGTTTTTAAAAACTATTTTTTTTTTTTTGAAAATTTAGTTTGATTTTTTAAAATATTAGTAAAAATAGAATAATAAAGCAAGGAATTTAGAGGGTGGAATGAATATTTATAGGTTTCATTTTCAAAAGCTAAAAACTAAAAATAAATAATTACTAAATGAGACTTAAATGAAAAGAAACGAATTCATCGTGTATAGAACTATTAGCAATATGTACTTATGCTTGTTATATATGAAGTATTCTAGGAGATTTTAAATATTCTTGCGCTTTAGAGACGTTTAATAATTTAATTGAAAAATGTTAAAAATTAAGGTAATTGTTTTAAATTATAAAATTATTAGAAATATTTTTAAATATACCAAAACGTAGTTGTCTATCAATGATAGACAATGATATTTTGACATATTTATAATTAAGTTCACTCATTTTCTTATATTTGAAAAAATACTTAAAATTGATTTTGATTTGGTTGAGATAAGTACTAAGGTTATTTTTCTAAAAAAAAAACTAAAATTTTCTTTTTTATATACTTAAGTTTTAATTTATTTGGTTGGGATGGTTATAATAATGGGAAAAGATATTTATTCATTTAAAAAGAAAACTCAATTTTCTGCTTTTATATAATTAATCTGGTTCGTCTTCCTATTTGATAAGGCATGTATAGGATTTCATTAATTGTTTATAAAAGCTACTCACGTTAATAACTTTGGAGTATGTTTAAGAGATATTTTAAATTTGTTATAATTATTCTTATAAAATATGTTTTTAGCGATTTAAAAATATTTTTGACAAAATAAAAATTACATTTAAAAGTATAAAATTAAATATCAAATTATTTTAAATGATTAAAATGATGTTTTAAAGTGATTATGAATATAACGATGTTATTTTAAGCATTGTAATAAAGAGGAATATAAGTAATTCATGGTTTTATAAATCAATATTCTTTATTTTTATTCTATTTACTTTTCCCATTCTATTAATTATGTTTTAAAGAAAAATCTCAAATTTTAATTAAAGAGAAAAATTCATGTCTGAAAGTTGTTGATTCTAAATGTCTTCCTTCAAGAATAATTTTTTGGTAGGTTTATTATATATGATGTAATATTTAACTTTAGAAATCAAATGTGGAGAGAGGTTGTCTATTTATTGAGTCAATGATTTAAATTATAAAATTGAAGAGCCATTTAATTTTTGAGTTTACATAAGACTATGTTGTGATGACGCCCTATTATTTAAAATATTAATAACATAAAGTGTGTTTGGTACATTTTATTCAATAATTTTAGATTACCAAAACTCAAAAAGGGGTTTTTAACAAAATCTTAATAAATAATAAGTAGTTCAAAAAATTGGATTAATTTAAAGATTTTTTTAAAGAAATACTAGAGAGTTTTGAATCGGTACGATTATCCTAGATGGGAGTGAATAAAATGTAATTAAAATTTTCCTTAAATATGATCAATTTAACCTAATGGACACTCTTTAAATTAAATGAATAAAAACTCTAAATAAGGCTAAAAAGATGGACAAAAAAGTATGGAACCATTATTTTAGGGCTACTTGCATAAATAGAATTCAAGCCCAAAATAATAGAATATGTAGTACAAGGATGAAATAATTACATATATAGATATAAAAATGGTAAAAGATTAAAAAATCCATGCCTAACCACCATTTTGCTTGCTTATTCTTCCCAATTTTCTCAAATTAAAAGCTATCAGTGATAGTCACTGATAGCTGTTATCAACTACTATCGTTGATAGCTTCTATCAATTGCTATCGATGATAGTTGCTATCAGCGATAGCTTTCAATTTGAGAAAAATTAATACAATTTTGAAATATTAGATTTTAATTTGCTATTAATTATTAGTAGCTATCATTGATTCACTTTCATAAATTGGAATCAACTTTGAAATACCAATACTTAAGGCTATCAGTGGCTGTCAATTATAGATTTATAAATAGTAATCAACTTTGAAAGTAGACCAACTACTTTGATTACCACAGTAACTATCACTAATAATCTTTCATCATGGCTATCATTGATAGCAACTATCAGTCGCTATCACTTATAGACTTTCATCAATTAGAATCAACCTTGAAATATTAACACTTAAGGCTATCAATGATAGACTTCTATAACTGGTTATCATCTTTGAAAGAAACTCGATATATAGATATCACCTAAGTTCTATCACCGATATCACTAACATCATTCATATTGTGATTATCAGTGATAGCTTCTTTCACTGATATCATCATTGATAAGATGCTATCAATGATCTCACTAATATTATGCTATCAGTGATAGCGTACTATCAGTGGTTGCTTCTATCACCGATAACGTGCTATCGGATAGCTTCTTTTATCGATAACATGCTATTAATATTAGCTTCTATCACTGGTAACATGCTATCAGTAGTAGTTTCTATCAATCATAGTCACTGAATATCTTTTTGTCTCTTTCTTGTCATTCCCAAACATTTATAGGCCTATTTTCTTTTCGATGATAGCTTCTATCGTTGATAAATATGTTATTAGTGATAACATCTAGCCATTCTACTTACATTTTAGTTTGAGATTCAACTTTATTAATTAAATTCACTAAGTTGGCTATCAATGATAGATTTCTATAAGTGGTTATAAACTATGAAAATATAATAAAAGATTAAGGATCAGTGATAGAAAATATTAGTGGCTATCATTGATAGACTTTCATTTGCTATTTATATTTATTATTTATCATAATAATCAAACTTGATGATTAGCTTCCTGGTGTTAAGTCACTTATGAGTTGAGTACTTTCAAGTCTTGGTTACGAAACTCAACCTCATAATTCTTGTGAAAAAAAAGAGGAAGAAGAAAAAATTCAAATAAAGTAAAGAAAAATTTTAAAAATAAGAGAAAAAAAGAAGCAAAAACTGAAGAAAAGAAAGAAGATTAAATAGAAAAAAAGGAAGCAAAAAAAAAAGAGAAATGAAAGAAAAGCTAAAAAAAAAAAAATTTAAAAATAAGAGAAAAAAAGAAGCAAAAAACTGAAGAAAAGAAAGAAGATTAAATAGAAAAAAATGAAGCAAAAAAAAGAGAAATGAAAGAAAAGCTAAAAAAAAGAAAAAGAAAGAGAAGAAGCGAAAAATCGGAGAAAAAAAGAAAATAAAATAATAAAAGAATAAAAAAGGGAAGAAGCAAAAATCGAAGAAAGAAAAGAAAATAAAAAATAAAAGAAAAAATCGGATAAAGGAAAGAATAAAATAAAAAAAAGGGAGGGAAGAAGCAAAAATCGAAGAAAATAAAGAAAATAAAAAGACTAAAAAAAAGAAGGAACAACAAGACAAGACAAGGGAGTACGAAATTGGAAATTAAAAAAAATTCAAAGATTGACTAATCAACTCATCCATATTTGCAAATATTTTAAAGATAGTAATATATTTTTAGATTTTTTTCTCTTATTCTACTATCTATTACAAATAACCATAATTTTAATCAATATCAAAAGACTAAGAAAAATAACCTACAACATGCAACTAAAATTAATTGCAAAAATAAGTAGGAAAGAATTGGAGAAAAAAACATTATAATTTTTATAGTGATTCGGTCAAACTCAACCTACTCCACTTTTCCAAGCATCTTCCGAGATTTTGATCAAAAAATTCTTTAGACTCTTTCCACGGATTAGAGTCGAATCACTACCTTGTCCCTTTATTGGGTTCAAAAGCAAACTTGATCCAACTGATACAATATTTTTAAACTTTAAAACATAAAAAAAAAAAAAAAAAAATTCTCTAAAAGGAGTGAATGTACAAATTTGAGCTCATAATATTTAATCATCACAATACAATAAAAATTTCTCTCAAGAATAAGATGAAGGAGAGAGAAAAATAATGGTGGCCTTTTTTACTAATTTTGAGGATGGTAAAGTTATGTAAAGTTGGAAATTTTTGGAAGAGATGAAGATTAAAAAGAGAGGGAAGTGAGAAATTAGATTTTAATTTGAGTTTTTTTTTTTTTTAATTGTACGGATGACCAATTCACAAGCTCCTCATTGATTAATGACCCCCTCACAAATATATGAAATCTAACATTATGCGTATGTCAGAGCGCACTACCGCATTTTATAACGTATCGTGTTAGGGATGACAATGTCTATCGCAACCCTAACGCGATGACCATTTTTATTGTGATTTTTATTTTTCTATTGTGTTTCCTCCATTTTTCTTACAATTTGTTGTTTTATGGGTGAGTAAAATGAAGATTGCAATAGAGATGATAATCACATTAAGGCTACATGATCATCCCTAGTGCGATAAGTTATAAAATATTTGTTGTGCTTCCCATTTTTCTCACAATTTGTTGGATTTTTCTAAAAAAGATGAAGATCACGATAGATATAGTTATCGCGTTAATTAAGTTATAATAAACGTGGCCATTACTAATGCGATAAATTATAAAATGCTATAGTGCATTTTGGCATAAACAGATTGTTATATTTCTTATGTTTGTGGGGGTAGGTTATCAATTATAAAAACTTTCTAAAAGCGTCATTTGTATCCAAAAAAAAAAAAAAAAACTTCTAATTTGGGCCATTGAATGGATAAAAATGAAATATACGAAAGGTGAAGATTAAAAAGAATAAAAATAAAAATAAAATTTATATGTAACGGTAAAATTTTCAAATTTTCAAATTTTCAATTTTTTTTAACTTAACAAAATCATTTTCATTTAGTTTTTTTAAGGAAAATTAATATCCATCGATTACAAATTTAAGGCCTGGTATGTGACTCATTCCATCGCTCCAATAAAACATTCTCTAATTAGTTCAATATGATGATTTCACCACCACATCATCACATCGTATTTTTCGTTAAACTTGTTTCGGCTATATATATCTTCTTCATTTGAACTTTGATTTGGGTGATTCAAGAGGTGTCAGAATCGTTATTCTCGACTCTACGCTATGAATTATTCAAAATATTTAAATTATTAGTAAACAAAATCAAATTTATTATCATCTAAACATTAATTTATCAATTAGTTAAAAATAATTAATTTGATATTAAGGGCTAAAAAGCCAACAATCTCCTTCATTTTTTAAATGACAAACTATTGAAAAAAATAACTTCAAATACACGTAACGATGGCAACACAAGATAATCAAGAATTAATTTCAAAATAAAGTACACCTATCACCACAAATTCCAAGAAATTAACTTCTCCCCATAAATAATACATTTAGCACATATTTTTCTTATACTTCTCCCCCTTTTGAATCATAAAAATTAATAAACATATAAGTGCTCCTCCTAAAAATATGAACATGTACAAAGTTTTCAATTCTCCCCCTATATATCGATATGCATTGTATAATAATATCAAGTAAGATATAAATCAAGATGCATCACAATGAATAATACTAAACTCAAGCCTATTTTTTCAAAAATTTTCTTCATTCAAATACTTGGTAAAAGTATCCGCTAATTGATTATTAGAGCTCACAAACTTAAAAGTAATATGACCATTTTGCACATGCTCTCTAATAAAATTATGTCTATAATATTAATATACTTAGTCCTAAGATGATGTATAGGACTTTTAGTTAAATTAATAGCACTAGTATTATCACAAAATATGGGTACATTATCAATTTTAATCCAAAATAAAAAAGAGTTTGTTTCATCCAAATAATTTATGAACAAAAACTTGCAGCCACATTATATTTCTCTTTGGTAGTGGATAAGAAACCAAACTTTAATTTTTACCAAACGAAGAGACTAAGGAATTATCAAGAAATTGACAAGTCTCACTAGTACTCTTATGGTCAAGTAAACTATTGGCAAAATCTATATCGGAATATCCTATCAAATTAAATTTAACATTTCTAGGATACCACGAGCCTACATCAATAGTTCCAAGCAAATATTTAGAGATTCTTTTAACGGCATGCAAATGTTACTCCTTAGGACAATATTGAAATCTAGCACAAAAGACATACACTAAATATAATATCAGGTCTACTAGCAGTCAAATAAAGTAAAGGTCAGATCATATCTTGATAAGTCTTTATGTCCACACATTTACCTTTTTCTTCTTTGTCATCTAAGTTGTAGTGCTCAGAAGAGTTTTTGAAATTTTACCTTCATTGAATTTGAATCTCTTGAGCAAACCTTTATGTATTTTTCTTAACTTATCAAAATGTCATCCTTGAGTTGTTTGATTTGGAGTCCAAAGAAAAAACCAAGTTCTTCCATCATACTCATCTCAAATTCACTATGCAACACTTAGAAAATTCTTCACACAAAGATAGATTAATAGAACAAAAAACAGTATCACACATGTATTTCCACTATAAGCATATCGTTTTCTTTAACCTTAATAAAGAGAGAAGTATCAATTTTTTTTCTATTTCGAAATCATTCTCAAGTTGAAAATTACTAAACCTAATCATACCAAGCTCTTGGAGGTTATTTTAAGTCATAAAGAGCCTTTTTCATCTTATAGATATAGTTATGTAAATCAAAACTTTCAAAACCTAAAGGTTGTTCTAGATAAACTTCCTCCAAAATATATCCATTTAAAATTGCACTTTTCACGTCCATTTAATACAAAATGAAATTCTTATTAAGAACCAAAAGCAAGCAACATTCTAATAGTTTCTAATCGAGCAATCGGTGCAAAAGTTTCTTCATTATCTATACCTTTTTGACGATAACTTTTAGCTAAAATTCTAGCTTTATTTCTAATGGTATTTCCATTTTCATCCATCTTATTTCTAAAGACCTATTTAATCCCAATCATATAAACATAAGAAGCCCTAAGGACTAATTCTCAAAGTTTTATTCTTTTCAAATTGATTTAATTCTTCTTGCATAGCTAAGACTCAAAACATATCACTTTCGCCATCTTTAAAACTTTTAAGTTCAATTTGAGAAACAAAAGCAAGATAACTAAATAAATTAAGGGCCCGTTTGGATCGCATACGTTGTTTCATGGGTATAGATATTAAATATTTGGGATTTAAATGTCTAGAATAATTAACGTATGTGTTTGAATATGCAGGATAATTAATGTCTGGAAGTTAAATACATGTGTTCAATTTACTAATTTTGTATATAGAAACAAAAATTAAATAATCACTTAATTAAATACAAGAGACCAATTATTGTAGTTATCAAATAAATTTAGCATTACTTAATCAATAAAAATAAAAATGAATGAATACTTTTATATCAAACAATTATTAAACATAATTAATTAATTAAATTTAATTATTAAAAATAATTAAATTATTATAAATTAATTAGAATATTGATAATAATTATGATTATAATAATTTATGTTAAATAGTTAAGATGACACAAAATATTAATTGTAAAAATATTAGTTGAAATTTATTAAGTCTAATTAATATATTTATATTTTTAATTAATTAAAATTAATAATAACGAGTAATTGAAATAATTTATTAATTAATTAAATTATATTTTTACTGGTTATCTCCCAAACATAAAATCCCACACTTTTGTAGGGTATTAAAAACCCATGTCAGATAGGTTTTAAAGTTCTCTAGATAATAATATATTGAATTTTAATAATTGAAATTCTATAAAGGATATTAAATGTCTGTTGGAAATCCCATGGGAAAACTTGTGAAACAAACGGACCTTAAGAAAATAATGAGTTTTCACACCTCGTTCGAAATCACCGAGAATGAAATCCTTGGGATGGGATGAAGCATATCTCCACTCTTTGGTCATGAATGAAGAATCATCTTCCTTCTTTACATTGATGTCCACTTGCATACTTATGTTTTATTATCAAAACCCAAGTAGATCTTGAAAAATCATAACTATCACCAATGCATAATAGTTCCCTCCAAAGCTAGCAACTCTTGAAGGACCAAATAAGTCCATTTGTAATAGTTGTAGGAGTTTACTAGTAGAGATCACATTTTTAGATTTTAAAGAGGACTTAATTTGCTACCCCATTTGATAAGCACCACAAACTTCCTTTTCAAATTTAAATTTAGGAAGACCTCAACCAAAGAATTCTTGGAAATATTTGAAATTATGTGCATGCTAGCATGTCCTAATCGTCTATGTCATAGCCAAAAATCATCATGCAAAGCCGAAAGATATATATTACTAAAAGGGAAATCATTCAAATTAATAGTGTGTACATTTTCATCCTTATTTCCAACAAACAAGATTTTTCTATCATTAACATTTTCAATGATTCAATTCCTTTTATCAAACACAATTCTAAATCATTTATCATATAGTTGGCTAGTACTAAGTAAATCATTCTTTAAACCATCAACTAAAAACATATTTTCAATCAAAATAGAAGAATCATTACCTATATTATCCTAATAAATTATTTTACCTTTCTTGTTGTCACCAAATGTTACCATGTCTCCATCTTTTTTGGATAAAGAGGTAAACTTGGATTGGTCTCCCCTATGTACCTTGAGCAACCACTATCTAAGTACCATTTATTTTTCTTGGAGGCTTTCAAACAAACCTACAAACACAAATAATAATAATAATAATAATAAATAAATAAATAAATAAATAAAATTCAAATTTGATTCTTTGGTACCCACTCTACCAGAAAAATGTCTACTGCAGCGATTTGGAGAATGTTTCAAGGGTCTATAAAATTACACCGTTTCTAAAAAAACATAACAAAAATGTTGCTATATATACATTATTGAAGTAGCTTATTCACAACGTTTATTATTATTATTATTGTGATAGATATTCAATTGTAGCGGTTTTCTAATGATGTATTTATAAATTGTTATAGATATGTTTATTGCAACACTTACGTTGCAACATTGTTTGTAATTGTTGCAATAGAGTCCATTGCAATAATTACATTAGTAGCATTTCAAACATCATAATAATTTTGAATTTTAAATCTTCTATTGTTTTAGCAGTAATTACTATTTCTAAATTTACATAGTTATTTACAAAAAAGAAAAGAAAAGAAAAGAAAACCAAAAAGTAAATATAAAATATATATATTTAAAGATAAGTTTATAGACATAGGACGTATTTATAAATCTTGTCATATCATTGAGGATATGAGGAGAGATTACGATATGAACATAAGTTACGATAAACCATGACGTGCAAGGGAAGCCGCATATGATCTCACTAGAGGTACTCCAAAATACTCATACGTCATATTACATGCTTATGGGGATGCGTTAAAAATAGAGAATCCAGATACAGTATTTGAGATCGAACTTGAAGATGATGTGAATTTCAAGTATATGTTTATGGTATTAGAGGTTTCCCAAGTTGTCGGCCTGTGATAGTTGTTGATGGGTCGCACTTGAAAGGAAAGTACAAAGGGACCATGTTGTTTACAGTTTCTATGGACGGGAATAATCAATTATACCCACTAGCATATGCAATAGTGGACAATGAAACCGATCGATCATGGAAATAGTTTATGTCGAATTTGAAATGCACTATCGGAGAATCCGATAATCTGGTATTTTTGTCCGATCGGATGGTATCTATCAACAATGCTATTGTGCATCTTTTTTCACGGCATTTCGTGGATTGTGTATGTGGCACATAGAATAGAATTTTATTACAAACTTTAAGGATGGTACGGTCATTGGGATGTTTAAAGATGCATCAAGAAATTTCGTATGACAGAGTTCCAGAAAAAAAATGTGATGAACTTCATAGTTTTTGAGATGGTGCTGTCACAAAATATCTAAAAGACATCGGTCTTCAAAGGTGGGCACAAGTTTACCAAATAGAACGAAGATATGACAACATGACGTCCAACAGTTCGAAGTGTTTCAATTTGTTAACCAAAGAATATCAACTATTGCCTATAGTATGCTTGATTGAACATGTTAGAGGAATGATCCAATCGTGGTTCTATAAACGAAGGAATTACTGAGCATCTCGAACGACATTACACTCTGATTACTTTGTAGATTTGGCCACCACATCATCACATAGTATTTTTCGTTAAACTAGTTTCGACTATATATATCTTCTTCATTTGAACTCCAATTTGGGTGACTCAAGAGGCTCATAATCGTTAATTCGAGCTTTACACTATGAACTATTCAAAATATTAAAATTATTAGTAAATAAAATCAGATTTATTATCATCTAAACATTAATTTATCAATTAATTAAATTAATTAGTTTGAGATTAAGGACAAAAAAGGCAACAATCCCCTTAAAAAATAATTTCAAATACACGTAATGATAGCAACACAAGATAATCAAGAATTAATTTCAATATAAAGTACACCTATCACCACAAATTCCAAGAAATTAACTCCTCCCTCTTAATTAATTCTCCCCTTAAATAATACATTTAGCACATATTTTTCTTATATTTCTCCCCTTTTGAATTATAAAAAAGAAAACAATAAACATATAAGTGCTCCCCCTAAAAATATGAACACATACAAAGTTTTCAATTCTCCCCCATATATCGATATGCATTGTATAATAATATCAAGTAAAATATAAACAAGATGCATCATAATGAGTAATACCAAGCTCAAGCCTATTTTTGCAAAAATTTTCTTCATTTAAAGGCTTGATAAAAATATCCACTAATTGATTATTAGAGCTGACAACTTAAGAGTAATATAACCATTTTGCACATGCTCTCTAATAAAAGAATGTCTATAATATTAATATACTTAGCCCTAAAATGATATATAGGACTTTTAATCAAATTAATAGCACTAGTATTATCACAAAATATGGACACATTATCAAACTTTAATCCAAAATAAAGAAGATTTGTTTCATCCAAAGAATTTGTGAACAAAAACTAGCAACCACATTATATTTCTCTTCGATAGTGGATAAAGAAACCAAACTTTACTTTTTACCAAACAAAGAGACTAAGGAATTACCAAGAAATTGACAAGTCTCACTAGTACTCTTACGGTCAAGTAAACTACCGGCAAAATCTGCATCGAAATATCATTTCAAATTAAATTTAACATTTCTAAGATACCACAAACCTACATCAATAGTTCCAAGCAAATATTTAGAGATTCTTTTAAAGGCATGCAAATGTGACTCCTTAGGACAATATTGAAATCTAGCACAAAGACATGCACTAAATATAATATTGGATCTACTAGCAGTCAAATAAAGTAAAGGTCAAATCATATTTTGATAGGTCTTTATGTCCACACATTTACCTTTTTCTTCTTCGTTAACTTAGTTGTAGTGCTCATAGGAGTTTTTGAAATTTTACCTCTATTGAATTTGAATCTCTTGAGCCAATCTTTGATGTATTTTTCTTAACTTATTAAAATGTCATCCTTGAGTTTTTTGATTTGAAGTCCAAGGAAAAAAAATGAGTTATTCCATCATACTCATCTCAAACTCACTATGCAACACTTAAAATTTTTTTCACACAAAGATGGATTTATAGAACAAAAAATAATATCACACATGTATTTGCACTATAAGCATCAGTTTCTTTAACCTTAATAAAGAAAGATGTACCAATTTTTCCCATTTCAAAATCATTCTCAAGTAGAAAATGACTAAACCTAATCATACCAAGCTCTTGGAACTTATTTTAAGTCATAAAGAGTCTTTTTCAACTTATAGACATGGTTAGGTAAATCAAAACTTTTAAAGGCCGGATATTATTCTACATAAACTTTCTCCAAAATATATCCATTTAAAATGCACTTTTCATGTACATTTGATACAAAATGAAATTCTTATAAGAACTAAAAGCAAGCAACATTCTAATAGTTTCTAATCGAGCAATCGGTGCAAAATTTTCTTCATTATCTATACATTTTTTACGATAACCTTTAACTAAAATTCTAGCTTTATTTGTAATGATATTTCTGTTTTCATCCATCTTATTTCTACAGACATATTTAGTCTTAATCATAGAAACATTAGAAGCCCTAAGGACTAATTAACAAACTTTATTATGTTCAAATTGATTTAATTCTTCTTACATAGCTAAGACTCAAAACTTATCACATTCGCCATCTTTAAAACTTTTAAGTTCAATTTGAGAAATAAAAGCAAGATAACTAAATAAATTAAGGGCCCGTTTGGATCATATACATTGTTTGATGGGTATAAATATTAAATATTTGAGATTTAAATGTCTAGATTTTAAATGTCTGGTATAATTAACGTATGTGTTTGGATATGCAGAATAATTAATGTTTGAAAGTTAAATACGTGTGTTCATTTACTAATTTTGTATATAGAAACAAAAATCAAATAATCACTTAATTAAATACAAGAGACCAGTTATTGTAGTTATCAAATAAATTTAGCATTACTTAATCAATAAAAATAAATATGAATGAATACTTTTATATCGAACCTTTATTAAACATAATTAATTAATTAAAATTAATTACTAAAATTATTATAAATTAATTTGACTATTGATGGTAATTATAATAATAATAATAATTTTTGTTAAATAGTCAAGATAACATAAAATATTAATTGTAAAGATATTAGTTGAAATTTATTAAGTCTACTTAATATATTTATATTTAATAATTAATTAACGTTAATAATAATGAGTAATTGATAATAATTAATTAATTAATTAATTATATTTTCACTATCATCTCCAAGAATAAAATCTCACACTTTTATAGGTATTAAAAAACCCATGTCAGATGGGTTTTGAAGTTCCCCGATAATTATCTTGAATTTTAAAAATTGAAATTCTATAAAAGCAAACAACGATATTAAATGTCTGTCTAAAATCCCATGGGAAAACTTGTGAAACAAACAAACCCTAAGAAAATAATGAGTTTTCACACCTTGTTCGAAATCACCAAGAATGAAATCCTTGGGATGAGATGAAGCATACCACTCTTTGGCCATGAATGAAGAATCATCTTCCTTCTTTTCCTTAATGCCTACTTGCATACTTGAAACATTTTTGTTGTCTTTGTCCATAACAAGTAAATCTTCAAAAAAAATTTCTTAAATCATCACTACAAATAGATAGACTCATTTGAAACAATGTTACAAGATTTAACAAATACAACATACATTTTCCCTTTCAACCATACCATTTTGTTGAGTTCTTGGAGAGGAAAAATTATGAGAAAAAGTATTTTCTTTGCAAAAAGTTTTAAAAGTGTTACTATCAAATTCTCCTCTACGATTATTCCTCATTTTAGAATTTTTTTTTTTTTTTTTCATTTTGAACTCTTTTTGCAAAAGTAGTAAAACTTTTCAAAGTATCATACTTATGTTTTATTATCACAACCCAAGTAGATCTTGAAAAATCATTAACTATCACTAATGAATAATAGTTCCCTCCAAAGCTAACAACTCTTGAAGGACCAAATAAGTCCATTTGTAATAGTTGTAGGAGTCTACCAATAGAGATCATATTTGAGTATAAAGCATGCTGAAAAACATGTCTAACAAAGAGGTTTCAGAAATATACAACCTTTGTAAATTCACTTCAAATCCTTGCAATTGCTACGAATTAGATCTCCAAATCTTCAGTAGGCCACTAAGAGGATCTTCTCTACTATTTTCAGCTTTCGATTTGAATGGTGGAACTCTGAATTGAGAAGGATTGAGGTGGAATTGAAAGAGTGTGAGAGCAAAATAATTTTTTTTTTCTTTTGCAAAAATTCGGTAGAAAATCAGATTACATTGGCCGAATTCCTTCAAACTTTAGCCTTTTTAAACAAATTAAACATGCAAGCACTAAACTACTACAATTTGACACTTAATTTAGTGAGAAAGGTGTTATATTATGGATTAATCCACTATCAATTTGAAATTGTGGTAAACCCACTTTCAACATTTAAAAAATTATTTTTAAATTTTCAGATTTTTATTTAATTTAATTTTGCATTAAAATAAAATTAAATAAAACCAAAATTCAATTCTAAAATTGAATTTTGTAAATTGAAAAAGTGATTTATTTCAAATAATTAATTAATTAAACAAATTTAATTAATCAAAAAGTAATTTAATATCAAATATTAAATTAATAGAATACCTAATTTAAACATGAATTTTATTCATGTAATCAATATTTAAATCATTATTTAAATTTTTGAACTCTCCAATTACGTTTAATTTTGATAAATTTAAACGTTTAATTATATCGAATATAATTATCCAAACCCTAAATCCTAAATTGAATTTGAACATTTTAAATTCAAACTCTAAATAGAAATCTGAACACTTCAAATTCACTCAATCTTCTAATCCAAGGTTTAATCTTTTACGAACTAGTAGAGGAACCTTATGAACCTACAGATCATGAGCTCCAACGATTTGAGATTAATTGGCTAAACTCTTTAAATTGAATTAATTAATATTCATTAACAACTGAGACATACCACTATAACTCAGTAGTTGCACTCTCCAGACTGTAGATAATTTCAATCCACTTCATTTAACCATAATCAATAAGTCGATCTTTCATAGGTCATTCGTATTTACAGCTAGGTCAAAATTATCATTTTAATTCTATAAATACATCTTACTCCTTAAGTCACCATTGATCCTCTATGGAATAATTGGTTTATAGTCCAACTAATAAACCATGTCCGTCTCTATCATGAGAGGGGGGACCCTTTGTTCAAGACTAGGAATTAGTACTTAATAGAACAACCTATCTGCTAACCCTAAATTGGGTAGGAGTGAATTCTTTCTTGTAGGATTATGTCCCTAGCTATCTATCCAATTTTATCCCTAAAATCAGAGGCTTATTGACAAGTGCTATTGAACTACTCTCACCTATACAGATCAAAGGATAATCCCGAATAAACAGGAGTTCATAGTTAGCTTAGGATTAAGATCGAGTTACCCTAGGTCATCAAATTGAAATAGTCAGTTTTAGCAGTAAACAATCATTATAAAGAAAAATGACTATTTCGTGGCCCGGTCTTATGAAAACATCTTTTGCATATGATGCCCACACTCGCATGTCCACATGAACGATTTTGGGATCATATCATTTGTATCAGTATACAAAGTGGACCGCATCCATAGTGTCTCCAAGATAAGGTAACCAATCTCATCCATATATTTATAGACCCTTTAGGTTATATACTATAACTTGATCCTCTTTTATGTCTCTATATAAAGTTAAATTATTCATATTATAGCCATGAGTTTATTTATTGGATTTTATAACAGAATACAATTTCAATAATACTTTTATTGAAAAATAGAATATGTTTTATATATTACGACCTGCGAATTTTAGGATAATACCAACAATTGCCACTGGTGATATTGCTAAACCAACCAAATCAGCCACTGAGGATGATAGTAAGTTTATTGAACGAGTAGAAGATTGGGATAGTAAGAATCACATCTATCCCGACTATTCATGTTCAATTTGATGACTTTGATAATGCTAAAAAATTATGAGATATTTTGTCTGCGTGCTTTCAATCTATTAAATTGGCTCATTACCATCAATTACACAGTACCTTGTTAACCTCAACCAAGATACTGGCCAATCGGTCAATGAACATCTAGCAACTCTTCAACCCATCTAGACCCAGCTGAATCATGCTAGTTAAGATAATATTCTCCTTATTAAGGTTCTTATGGGGTTTCACCCAGAATAGGAATATGTTCATGTTGTCTTATTATATTGCAGTCCTTTACCCTCGTTGGATGCAGTGATACATGAAATTTTATTTGAAGAAAAACGACTTAGTATTATCCCCTCCAAGCAATCAGAAGTTGTTCTTGCAAGCACTCATCCACACAATCCTTTTGCAGCCACATTTTGAAGAAACTATAAGGTCCTGGCCTTAAGTTTGTTGTTTGTCATAAAATAGAACGTAGGTATTGTCACAAGTGTGTCATATTTTGGACAATTGTTCCATGCAACTACCTTGACCTCCAGGTTACGCTACAAAGTCAAGAAATTTTACTAAATTTGGTTCCTCCTTTGTTGTTGCTACCGCCTCCTTTGATGATCCCTCCCCTTTTAGTCTTTAGATAAGTGATCTTTAGAGCTTATTAAATCAGTTAATTTTGTCCACTTCTTCTGCTCTTATCATTTCACTAGGTAATCCATGGCTTCTTGACCCCACTTGTTACAATCATATAACATCTTACATTTCATTACTTTCTTGGTCTTAAGGTATCAATGCACTCTGATGGTTACTTATTGTCTCAAGAAAAATATACCATTGATCTTTTAGCCACTCGGGCATCACTTACTCCATCATGAAACCAACACTACTTGATCCCAATGTTCACTTGACTTCGTTCGATGACATTCCTCTTGAAGATATCGGTCTGTATCAAATATTTGTGTGGTAGCCTAATTTATCTAACAGTGACTCGTCCTGACATTATATATATTGTCCATATTGAGTTCATGACGGCTCTACAGACCATACATTTCATTGTTGTTCTTCGCATCCTTCGCTATGTCAATGGTACTTTGGGACATGGACTTCCGTTCTCTTCTCAGTAATCTCTGGTGTTATCTGGCTACTCTGATGCTGATTGGGCTGGTGATCCTACTGATCAGTACTCTACCGCAGGTTAATGCTTTTACTTAGGTGATTCCCTCATCTCTTGGCGGAGTGAGAAACAAAGTGTTGTCTTTTGTTCCAGTTCTGAATCAGAATATCGTGCTCTTGCTTATGCTACATCCAAACTTTTATGGCTTTGCTAGCTTCTTGTGGATATGGGAACACCTCAACAATCTGCCACTATACTTCACTGTGACAATCATAATGATATCCAAATTACTCACAATGATGTCTTTCATGAGCGTACCAAGTATATTGAGACTGTCACTTTGTTCGTCATCATCTCCTGGGCAACACTCTTCTCTTACGCTCCATTTCCACTACTGAGCAACCAACTGATACTTTCACCAAAGCTTTATCATCTGGCCACTTCAATCAATTAATTACCAAACTCAATGCGGTAGAGTCTACCATCTTGAGTTTGAGGAAGAGTGTGAATATAAATTGTGTAATTAGGAGAAATTAGACTCTTATACGTAGACTTTCCTTATGTATTAATAAAATTAGAGTCTGGAACAAAAGACTTTCCTTATGTTTGAGGAAGAGTGTGAATATAAAATTAGACTTTCCTTATACGTAGACTTTCCTTATGTATTAATTAGGAGAAATTAGAGTCTACCTCTTGTGTAAAATATACATTCAGTATTAAAATAAAAAAAATAAAACTTCCAAAGAACCTCGCTGAGATTTTCCTGACAAGGAAACAAAGTGCTAGCTGATAATAACAATCTTAGGAACAACTTGTGTGACATCACAATTCTGCAAAAAAAAAAACACATCAAAACTTAAAACAATTATTGTCAATATACGACGTCTCAGCACCCTTCAATCACAAAGGAGGAAAAAATGTAAAAGAATATCTTCAAAAATATTTTAGACTATTAATAAAATATTATGGCAAATTAAAATTTTAAAATAATTGAAAGACGCACGACATTTTTAACATGGCTTAGTTTTTCAACCTACTCTACGAGGCCGTACCTAGAAAATAAGATTAGCCAATCAAAGGTTAGTACAATTTACGATCAATATTTGCTTAAATCAAGCTGCAATGGTTGATCAATTCCTTCTTAAATTGAATCTTTCAAACACAAGCTCTCCTTATGTTGTGGACTATCGTTTGAACTCCCTTTAATGATAGATGTCTTCTCCCAAGACTTGAGAATATTTTTTACAAATATAAAACGATTTGCATTTTAACAATTTCACGTAAAAACACTCTCAACTAAATATTACAAATTTAGAACAATTGAGATGTGAATAAAACTAATGTGTTTCACCAACCTTATTATCTTGTAATGCTCCAATATCTCATATGTGTATAGAAATTAAAATTAATAAAATAAGCAATATTAAGTCCAATGAAACCATAATCAACTCAGTTGAAATTAAAGAATATCAATTAGGAAAAATGCCAAAACAAGAATATATAATCGTTAGAGACGTATATAAGACAAAATGAAATACAAAATCAAAATCAAAATCAAATTTAAATTGAAGCATGCTATTAATAAATAAAACTAAATTACTTTTGCCAAAAATGCCAAAAACTAAAAGTTACTATCAATCCCATAGATACTTGCTACAACTAATCTCAATGCCAGATTCTTGATTTCTAACTTTTAAGTTCCTTTAGAAATTGTTTGCTTGGAGGGGTGAGGAACACTAGTACTATTTTGGGTTTTATTGACGAGTATATATATTTTGATTAGTTGATGCTTGTGTCCAAAAATTGTCAACAAAACTTAAAGGTAGAGCTTAAAATAAAATAATAATAATAAATAACATATATGGACGGTTATAAAACGTCAATAAATGTTTGGGCTGACAAGAAAAATAGAAAATCTTAAAATTTCATTTGGAAAAATGGCAAAAAGGTTTCAAAATTATAAAAATAGAAAAACGAATTTATATAATAGAAAATACTAATTGGTAAATGACAAAACTACCATAAAAAACAAAATTAAGTACAAATGAGAATGCAAAGATATACTGCTTAAAAAACAACTCAAATACCACAAATACATTCTACCTAAAAATTCTAGAACCACAAATACATAGTATCTAAACATAATATAAGCAAAAATTAAAAATCACCCAATATGGTTCTCAACGCTTTCGGCTGCCTATAGACGCGCGTATGTAAGGGAAGATGATGACTAGGCGGTAGGGATCATTAGAAACTTATGGATGCCCACACGATAGACTTCCTCCAAGGTGAGAAAGAGCAAAATTGACTGTAGCAGTGAAGTTATTGTTGACAAGTGAATATTTGAAAAAATTGCAACCTGAGGATGATGTAACTATTGAAAATATGATTGCATTTGATACCAAACCAGTTATGGGGAGTTTTATCGTCTTCATTTCATGTGACCATTTTGGTCATAAGATCTTGAAAGCCAACTTTAAATACTATCCATTGCCGCTATAGCCGAACACATGGGAAAGATCATTTGTACCAATACTGGCAATATCATTTTTCAGGTAATGGGTATACTCGAAGAATTCCATTAGTTACGTTTCAACGTTCTAACAAAAATACTTGTATATAGAAAAAATCCCAGGTTCACCCGAGTAAATGCATTAAGAAAGGGCAAATTTTAGCGGATGTTGCTACTACAGTTGGTGGTGAACTTGCTTTGGGAAAAAACGTATTAGTAGCTTATATGCCATGGGAAGGTTACAATTTGAAGATGCAGTACTAATTAGCCAGAGTTTGGTATATGAAGATATTTATACTTCTTTCTACATATAGAAATATGAAATTCAAACTCATGTGACAAGTCACGTACCTGAAAGAATCACTAATGAAATACCACATCTAAAAGCCCGCTTACTTCGTAATTTAGACAAAAATGGAATTGTGATGCTGGGATTATAGGTGGAGACGGGAGATATGTTAGTAGGTAAATTAACACCTCAGATGGCGAAAGAATCATCGTATGCCCTGGAAGATAGATTATTACGAGCTATACTTGGCATTCAGATATCCACTTCAAAAGAACCCTGTCTAAAACTACCTATCGGTGGTAGGGGTCGAGTTATTGATGTAAGATGGTAAAAAAGGCGGTTCAAATGTGAAGCCTGTTCTTATTTTACCCGAAGAGTTTGAATTAGCTCCCCCCTCCGATCGTATTTCTTTCGAGATAAAAGAAAAGATGGGCAATCTGTCTTTTCAAAGCTATCGTTCCACTAAAAAAAATATTCTTGTGATAGGGCCTGTTCCTGGTCAGATATATAGTGAAATCACTCTTCTTTTCTTTCCCCGGACCTTGCGACTAACAAAGATGTTCAAGGGGTTAGATTTATTCTGAAGGGAGTAAGAGTAATAGTAATGTTTATAATACTATAGCAGGTATAGTAAGCAAAATAATACGAAAAAAAAGGAGGATATGAAATAACCATAATGGATGCAGCGAATGGGTGTCAAGCGATTGATATTATCCCTCCATCACCAAAACTTCTTGTTTAAGAAGGTGAATCTATCAAACTTGATCAACCATTAACGATTAATCCTAATGTAAGATGATTTGTCAGGGAGATGCGAAAATAGTCCTTTAAGATCCATTATGTGTCTTAGGCCTTTTGTTCTTTTTTGCATTGATTATTTTGGCACAAATTTTTTTAGATTTTAAAAAGAAACAATATTTGTACCTTGTCGACGTAAGGAACCATGACATATATATTTGGAATAGATTCCATTTTGAGATAGTTGAAAAAGCACTACCTCGTTGAAAGGTTCTATACATCTACCCTTTCTCAACGCATTTCTTTAGACAAAGACTGTTTTTTTCCTCTTTTCGGATGGTAAATATTTCTCAGAACATGGAGTGTGAATCAAACCCATATTTGAATTAAATCGTCATTGTTGATGTTTAAAGTAGAAACAAAAGCAGGAAACATGTGTGCGATCGAAAAAGGTCGGCGACCTAGCGAGAGTGGTCGTCAAAAGCTAGCCAAAACAATGGAATTCATGAAAGGGTTGTTGAATCAACGATCGCAAACATGAAATTGGGGAGAAAAAGAGATTTTGGGAAAAGCTAGGTGAAGAAGATGAGATTTAGGGTTTTTTTGTTATCTTATAATAATAATATTAATAATAAGCTGAACAAAAAAATTATGTATATTTATATATACATGCACATGTTTCAAACATTTAAAAATTCTCATTTATATGTTTCTTTTTAAGTACAACATGCCATTTTTATGTGTTTTTATATGAAAAAAATGAAAACATCCCCAATATGGAAAAAAAAAATCAAATTTATTTGATAGTAGTATGTATAAAATAATGAAAAAAATATATAGATACAATTAAATTTGTAACAAACATTTAAACAAATTGAATGTTAGTTAGATAAAATCAAATTTGATAATAAAAGATAATTTCAAATATAAATTAGAGAGAAAAATAAGGAAGCTTTTGTTTACTATGATTAATTCGATAATTAGTTAAAATTTAATTTGATAATAAAATATTAATTCAAATATAATTTGGGGAAGAAAAAGTAGGAAGGAAGCTAGTTTATTTACAATTACACTATATTCATAATTCCATTTTCAATTAAGCTTCAACAATTACACTATATTTATACTCCATCAATCATAAAACCTACAAAAGAAGCCTAACTCGGTGTAGAGGCATAGCAAAATTAGTATGATTGCAAAAGTGAATACTTATTTATTTGTAAAAAAGATAAATTAATGGTATACTAATATAATAAGATGATAATGAATGTGATTAAAAAAATACAAAAATAATAAAATTTAAATGAAATGTATAGTTTTTTAGATGATAATATGTATGAAATATTAAGTAAAATCCTAATCAGGATAAAAATTTTAATCCGAATTTAAAATAATAAAATACAAATAAAATAATGTAAATCTAAATAAATATTATAAATTAAAATCAAAATTGTGATAAACAAATTAAAAATTGATTAATTTTGAATATTTTCGAAAAGTAGTTAATTCAAATCAAAACAGATATAAAATCGCCAATTCAAATTTTAAAATGACAGAGAAATCCGACACCTTTATCTTTTGAATCTCTTAGGTTGAAGTCTCATAACTATTTTACATTTTATTTTTAATTGATACACGGTCTTACAATAGACGATTCCATTTAATCGAGAATTTATAAAGGGTATAGCAATTACATAGTACCCATAAAGACTGTTAATTGACTATATCAAAGACAATTTGAGGATTAAAAAAATATATGTCATGTGCATGGCACGCTCTTATCAAAAATCTTATTATTTTGGACAAAAAATCAAAAGCTACCCCGATTTTACTATTTCCTCCCATTTTTCTAAATATTCATTTCTGTTGCCGCAACAAACTAACAACTTTGATACCTTTGTCGATACATGTTCCGTAAGTTTTCATTTTTTTTTGGTTGCCGACTAAAACTTTTTTTTTCTTAACTATTTTTGAATAGTTGACTCTAGCATCACTGATTTGACATTCAAAAGATGTCAGCTATAGTTTTTGTTTTTCTTTAAAAAAAAAAAAAAAAAAAAAAGAATTCTTTCCGACAAATGAAATTAAAGAATCACTTTTTCCAAAATTAGTGAATTAATTTTCAACCTCTCAAGTGTGTTCCTCTCTCCTCCCACCATGATAAATAGTAACATTCTTATAAATCTTCACATCTTAAACAATAACGTACGTAGAGAAAAATGAAGTTATATTTAAAGAGTAAAAAAGAAGGTCGAATATAGGAGGGGTATAAATTTGAGATTTAAGGGTATGTCTTTTTTTTCAAATTCTAGATTTCAGAATTGAATATAAACTACATGTATACACATCAATTTAGGGGAAGATATAGATTATAAAAAGATTTGTTTGATTCTTTTTTTAAAAAATAATATGTAGTTAAATTTTCGAGAAATACCCATATATATTTGGATAAAATCGAGAACAAACATATCCACTCTTATCTTTCAAGAGTTTTGTAGCTATAAATCTAAATTATGAAATATCTTAGTCATTTTCTAGTTATATATATATATATATATATATATATTTCCATTCTTCACAATTCCAAAGAAAAAAGGGTGATTTCAAATGGTATAATGAAAATCTTGAAATTTCAATAAATTTTGTAAAATAGACTTATTTGATTGGGGCCCATGGGCTTGGGCTACTATTTCATTTTCAGCCATGTGTGTATTTCTGTCCAAGTCCCTCGAATGGGCCCTAAGAAAGGATTTTGGGTAAAAAAATATTTAGGAAATTAGCCTACTACATAACTAACCTTTCACAAATGTCCTAAAATTCAGTAATATTTCATAACAAGATTTCGGTAATATTTTGAGACATTTGTAACCTTTGGATTGATTTTCTCTTATCTTTTAATTTTGTAAAATTTTAAAATAAAAATATATCATTACTAAATTTACTAATAGTTATATAATTTTTTTAAATATCATTAATTACATTATCACTCATCAATAAATTTTTAAAATATTGAATTCTTTCCTTGTTATCACCGTTTTTAAATTTTGACTTTTTTTTTTTGTTATTTATTAATTTTAGTTGATATTCATTGAATACAGAATATTTAAAATTACTATTTCCTTCATTCTATGAGATTTCATTTTCCATATTCCTTGTTGAAAATCAATCATCTCTCGATGATCAAAAAATTATGAAAAAATTTTGCCTGATCTCAAATTTATGTTGAATATATTCGTAATATACTAGAAAATGTAAATATATATCGCATATATCATGATTTATTTTTTTATGTGTTTACAAAGATACTGGAATATGTAATTATATATCACATATATTGTTTGGTATATAAGGCGATATATTGTGCAAATTATCTTGTTCATACACTTATCAACTATACCCTAGTTTATTTCTATAAATATAAAAAAAAAAATATAGTGTTGTATATATCAAATACAACTTGTTTTCACCTTCAAGCTTCTTGCCAATTCTTGCTTTCATTTATTAGAGCAATACAATTTTTTTTAATTTTTCGAGAAACTTTTCTTACTCGTATAGATTTTGAAAAGAAAACCATTTCGAGAAGTTCATAATTGTAAGAAATTTCTCTTACATGCTTCTTTTGGTATTACTATTATTATATATTAAAAAAAACTTCATGACAAGGAAGGTTGAAGAGGTAAATTGGCTCTGACTTTTGTGTGAAATGATAGCCTATTAGATTATCATGTTAAAAATAGAAAAATTTAGACAATTGTATAATTAAACCTATTTATTTAGGTCATATGTGTAGAATCTAGTGTGTTTTAACATTTTTTAATTTAGGCTACAACATTGATGAATATTAAATTTAGTTTAGGAAAAAAATATATTTTTGATCCCCAAGTTTTGAAAAATAGGTGTATTTAGTCACTAATATTTCAAATCGGTAATTTTGGTCCTCTTATTTTTAAAAGTAGGTTTTAAAAGTTACTCTCTAGAAAAAAAAAACTTTTAAATTAATATAAAAATAGTTATAGATGATTATGTGACAAGATGACATGGAAATATATATATCTTTTAAATATTTCCCTTTTTGTCTCCCTCCTTAACCCTTTATTATGAAATCTTTTTTATTCCTTTTTTTTTTTTTTTTTTTTTTCCAAAACACTCAATGAAAAACCCTAGGGTTTTGCCGACAGCCAAATCTCGGATCTAACACAACTTTGAAAACATAATGAATATAATCTTTTGGTTATAATCCCCCAATAGATTCAACATTCTGTTTCTCTTAAAAATTCCAGAAGCCCCACCTCTAAAACGCGACGCATAACAACATCACAACTCAAACCTAATTGCCCAAATCTCTCAAAATCGACCGTAAAGAGAAATATGGGCAAAATAATTGGGAAGGGAATTGAAAGCAGAGCTGAGATTTGAAGGGAAAATGAGAGAATAAGTGCGTGGATTTTGGGAGTTGGAATTGAAGAGAATGAAGGAAGAAGAGAGATTGAAAAGAGAGCGAGAAGTGGAAATGGAACAATGGCCATTGGTGGTGTCTCACCAACGATTTTGTGGCCTTTACTGTGTAAAATTAGGCTTCAAATGGAATTGCATTTACCAAATTTGTTGAGATTTAGTAATGGAGATAGAGGAGAGACAACCAGATATAAATAAACTCTTACATACTTTATTAATCATTAACAAGACTTTATATAGAATACAACTAATTATTCACTTAAGGTAACTACTCCTATACAAAATATTCATCCTACGATATCATATTTATGATGGCTCCAAGATCGTATAGTGCTCTACCCAAGTTTTGTCCTCTGATCAAACACGGGATTGTAAAACTTTTTGGATTTTTCAGTTTCGGTGGGATCTTGCTACTGAGTAAGGCACTACAATACTCAGTTAGAGCAACTGTTTCCTATGTAGGCAATTTTCTCTTTTAGATAGTATGTCCTTCAAAAACTTCATGCAATTAGTCAATTCTTCCAATGCCTCGACTAACGGGATGTTTATGTGCAACTATTTCAAGATATCCAAGAAATTCTTGAATCGTGTGTCCTAATTGACCTTCTTTAATCTTTGGGAGAATGGTAATGGTACTCTATATACTGACACTATGTTTATCTTTTACGATTACTGAGGATCTTGTTTTTTTTTTAAAGATTTTTCCTCAGTTTTCTTTTTTTCTTCAGCTCCTCGTGGTGTTCCTACTTCAGATTTATGATTAGAATCTCTCAATTCTATGAAGGGATGGAATCTCGCAGCGGAAGCGAGTGATCACTTTTGCTTTAATTTGTTTTAGAATTTTACCAAATAGAAAAGAAAAACAATGCATTCAGAACATAATCTACATAGGTTAAGCATGAAAATTTACCAGGGAAAAGGATATTACCTTTGAAGAACACAACTTTCTTCAAATCATTTCTTTCACGAATTGATCTAATCTTCCACAGTATGTATGGGGACGCTTCTGAAAGGTCTTCCTTATTATTCTCTAATAAGGATTAGTCTGTGGGAACCTTATTGAAAGAGAATACGAGAACTAATTTGCGTGGAGAATTTTCTTATTAAATTTAGAGAATTGAGAGCTTGAGAGAGTAGGGAGGTTTTTCCTTTTTTTCACGTCTATCAAGAAGAGCAAACCCATATTGCAGAATCACTGCAATTTTAAAGAGAGAGGGGAGAGTAACTCCCACTCTCCAAAACCTCCCCACTCCCCTGCAATGCCAGGGGAGTTATTTCCTTTAATTTAATTATAAATTAAATTAATTATAATTATAAATTAATTTAAATAGTAATTAATTAATTAATAATTAAATATTTATTTATTTTATTTTATTAAATATCTCATACTTAATTAAATACATATTTGATTCATATTCAAATATACTTATCTCTCATAATTTATAGTTTTAATATGAATCTTATTGACATTAATTTTAACCTATAGTTTTAATATGAATCTAATTCATATTAATTATTTTCAAATTGTATTCAACATACTCTCATATTATATAGTTTAACTTTGAATCTTGTTCAAAATAAACTTTATATTATAACGTATCTAAATCATTATATTAATCTTATCACATACAACTCCCTTAATCAATTTGAACATTTTAAATTCTTTCAAAAACTTGTTTTACCTATTGTGAGCTTATAAAAGGACCTAATGGACCTAAAGATTATAAACTCCAATGATTCAAGATTAGTTAATTAAACTCTTTAATTAAATTAATCAACATTCATTAACTATGGAATACTCTATTAAAGACCCATAGCTGCATAATGCACGGTAGAATATGTTGAATCCATGGATATAACCATTACAAGTAATTCGATCCTTCACAAGTTGTTCGTAATTACAGTTGGGTCAAATTTTCGATTTACCTATGTAATTACCTATTTTCTTTAAATACCACTGATCCTCTAATGAACAATTTTTTTATGATCCAACCATAAAACAAGTCCCTCTCGGGCTAGTGAGAGGGTGAGGCCCCATTGTTCAAGACTTGGAATCAATACTTAAGAGAACTACTCATCTACTTACCCTAAGGCGGGAAGGAGTAAATTTCATCTTGTGTAGTTATGTTCTCAGCTTCCCACTTGGTAAAGTCTCCAAAATGGTAGGCTTTTTGAGAAGGCATCTTGGGCCATTTTCACCCATACAAATAAAAGGACGAGTCCTCATAGGCAGGAGTTCATAACTCGCTCAGGAATGAGATCGAATTACAAATGGTAATCCTTAGAAATATTAATCTCTTCAGTCAACGATGTTACAATGAGAGATTAATTATTTCGTGGTTCAGTCTTATACAAACTCTTTGTATAGGATATCCCCACTCGTATGTCTCCATATGAACGATTTGGATCACATCATTTGTAACGATTACAAAGTGAATTGTATCTATAGAGTTATCAGGATAAGACACTCAATCTTATCCATATACTATAGACCCTTTAGGTTATTACTTGAACATGATCCACTTGTATATCAACTACATACTCTTCAAGTCTCATGAAATAACCTTGGATTTTTACTGTAATGGGTATTTCATTATTAATTAAATTAAATAGTATATTAAATAATTAATTAACTACGAGGATTAGGGCACAAATCCCAACACTTCACTTCTTGATCTTATTTCTAATTATTGGGCATCTTTGGTCCTTCGTATTCTAATCCACTCGGGGAGAGTAATGACCTTGCATTGCTCTTTACCGCTCCGTTATGGTGCTTCTCTATTGCTAGGTAAGGTTCCTTGATCTGCTCTTTATTTCCTTAGGCCAATTGGCCTACTTGCACCTCTGGGTTGCACAAGGCTGCATCATTCATCGACTAAGTATTCCTTCAAAAGGCTCTCCATATTTGGATTTTGATTTGGTGGTTGTATTGATGGTTGTGCTCTCGATTATAGTCGAAGTACTGGAAGAAATCCCAGTACAGTTTACCATGTATCTTATGTAGCTGTACTAGTGCCACCATTTGGTCGAGTCCAAGCAAAATTTGGATGCACTTACCATCCTGGATTATAGGTATCGTATTGATGATCCCAGTGTTCTTGAGCTTTTTGGTAACATACATAGCGAACATATTGCAAAATATACTTGCAATTATCAGTTAAATGGTTATCAATACAAAAATCACAGGTAAGAATCGATGGTTCTGTTTGAACAACAACAATTGTTTATGGGCCAAGGATAATATTTTGCAATTTTTTCCAGTAGTAGCAAGCTGCTAATTTACTAATACAACCGCATCATTGCCTTACACTTCAACTGATGTTTTTGTGGTTGTTGTTTCAACATTGCCGCAGTTTTGGTTGTTGTTGGCTATTGTGTCCATGATTCTATTTGCTTCGTTCACATATTTCTTCAACAAAGATGTTCTAGCTGATACGTTTACCAACTTCTTTGAAGCTTGGTTTAGTCCATTGTAGAACTGCTCTATAAGGATATAAGCTGGAAGTCCGTGGTGTGTACATTTCCTTACTAACTTATAGAATCGAATCCATGCTCCATCAACAGATTCTGTTAGAGCATGCATGAAAGCTATAATTTCACCTCTAAAGTTGGCATTTCTATCGAGTGGAAAGTACTTTCCCAAGAATTTTTCTACGAGGTTGTCCCACGTAGTGATTGAGTTAGGCAGAAGTGAATCTAGCCATGCTTCCACATTTCTCTACAAAGAATAGGAAAATAATTTTAGTTTCAGAACATCATCGATAACTCAATTTAATTTAAAAGAAAGATAAATTCTCATGAAAAACTTAAGATGCTTTGAGTGTCTTGTGGCAATCCTGTAAACTGGTCAAACAAATTTAGCATTTGAAACATGAGAGCTTCATTTCGAATGTTGAGGCCTCTATAGGTGGCTTAAAGATTCCAGTGTCCAAAGTCTAAAACATTGGAATTGCGTAATCTCTTATTGGTCTGTCTCTATCTTCCACTATGAAGATAGGATTTTGAGGTTGTGCAGCTGGCTGTGGTTGTGGGTGTTGGTCGCCATTTTGCTGCACTCCATTTCTGAAAAGAATCAGAGGATCGACTATAGGAGGATCCATTGGAATTTGTTGAACAAATGCTGCTTTTTCAAGATTCTTCTGTGCGCTCAACTCTTTTTGCTCATGAAACTTTCACCTCTTTTTTCGTCTCCTACAAAGAAAGGTCCTTTTTATCTCAAGATCAAGCTAAAAAAGGCAAGACCTTCTTCTCATGCACCAACTCCACCTGACAAAACAAACCTTAAATAGGAAGTTAGATTTTTCTTAGAGATATAGTCAATGCAGTCGCATTGATTAACACTATCAAAACAAAAAAAAAAAAAATTCACTAATCCCTGATAATGATGCCAAAAACCTGATCGTCTGATTGTATATATGTTATAGAAATAAGAATAAATATGATTTAAGTGCAAGCATACACTGTCAATGAAGTAATAAATCTTGGAGTATTCCAATAGTCAAATCCTATAAGACTAGTTCAATTTTAATTTGTATAAGGCAACGCAACCAATGTAACCTAAGGTAGCCATATGTGTGAATAGATAGTGAATAGGCCTAATGTTTATTAAAAACTGTAAATAAGAGTGGATGAACAAGGATACAATTATTTTTCAACCAACTCGACAGTATGCCTTCGGCAATGCGACCGCATCATACCTACATAGTGACAAAGTCATAGATTGAAAACACTTTCTTTTCAGTCTTGTGTCAAGTTTTTTTAGGAGCACTAAGTAGCTAATGCCTATATTTCTATAGTTGGCTGGATCTTAGATTAATTTCATGCAATTTCTTTATCCTATGGTGTACCTTATTTCTAATGATACTTGGCAGTCATATTTCTTGGTTCTTCATCCCATATTTCTTTGTGACATCAATTTATATCCTAACTCTCTTAGTATTAAGACTCTACTAAATTGATAAATTAAGTTACTAGTTTAACCTAACAAATTTTATCTATAAACTCAACAAAGAAAATGTATAGTAAAAAATGTATAAAGCATGAGCATTGAAATTTTAAGATGACTTATCACACAAATCATAGATGTTAAACAAGATGTCTAAAAACTTACTGGGATAACAAATTAACAGCAAATAGTAAATCGAGGAAAAACATATAGAGATTGGTAACCAAGTTTAGTGATAAACCACCTACGTCCAGGGACAATGTGCCCTGAAAAGATAATCAACTAATATTAAAGAGTCAAACATTTACAATATAGTACTTATCTATATAGTAATGGTATTTACAGTGACACACATAGAGCCTAACTCACTAATCACCTAAGCTCCCCCTAGATGTGAGACTTTTTCTCAATAGAACTTAGGCTCCCCCTGAGTATGCGAAGATTAGTGAAGAACATTTCAGCTCTTCTCAGTGTGTAAGACTTTCTCTCTTTTTGACGTTATCTTTCCATACTTTGTGAAGAACACCCTCAGTGTATGAGATTTCCCCTAAGTTGAAGAAGACTTTCTCACGGAATAGAGTCTTACTCTCCCTAAGACTGAAAATCCCTTCTTGTGTTGAGTTTTAGGCTCCTCCTAAGACCAAGTAAACTTCTTGTCCTGGAAGCTTCAACAAGGATTTTGAATGACATAATGTAGATCAGAGACAGTACAGTAGTGTATAGCATTATACGACCACCATAAAAACAAAAGAACTCCAACCGAATAAATAGAAGCGCCAACCTTAACAATGCATAAACTTGCAAATAAATAGGCACAACGGAAAAGGGAAATAATCCCAAAAGAATTATGCAGACCATTAAAAAAGGAAAGAATCCAGAAAAAAAATAACTCTACAGAATTTTCCAAATAAGAAAAAAAATAAACTGCAAGAACGACATTTTATGTGACGTCTTCTGGGACAACTTCTGTAACAACACCAAATCATCAACGAAACCATACACCATCCACTTAAACAAATATATAGCCAATAACAAAACTCTAACAAACATTGTTCAAGCCATAAAACCCTAGGGTATCCACATAACTGAACCCTTTAGAGAATTTAGCTCATGAATAAGAATAAATGAATGGATTTCATTAGATCATTAACTATGCTTATAAGATAAATGTTCAAAGGATGAAAAGAAAGGAAAATAAAAAAATGCGAAGATAAATTAAAAGAAATGCTAGAAAATACAACAGGAGAATTCCTTGAAGCAATCTTTCCCTTTCGTAATCTCTCCCTAGGGTGGATTATCCTTTTTCAAGGACAAATGTTCCTCTTACACACGTTCTCATGGGGTAGGGATGATTTGAAGGTAATGTCATCTAGAGAAACTTTCGTTCTTGAAGTTTTCTAACTAGGGAGGTGAGAATCCTTCCACGGGTGGTTGAATTTTTAATGTCATCTGTGGATGCTTGAAAGAGGAGGCTTTACACCTTTATATAGGCCCAAATCAATTGAGGGGAAGCCAAAAATAGTACTCCAAGGGTTTACCAGGCAACTCCGACGTTGAAAAACGACTTTGGAACATGAGAATAACAACTGCGAACAACTGGTCAAAATTCTAAAATTTAAGGTTATGATGTGAATGCATCAACCTTGGGTGATGTGGGTACATTGAGAGAAAATTCTGTAAAATAGTCAAAATTCTCTACAAAAGCTCATAAAATCATAAAAACCAGTAGGGACTTACTTTGGATGAAAAAAGGTCCTTCACATGACTAAGCTACCCATTTAAGGCCACATATTAGAGTAAAACTCACGTAAATGACTATTTTCACTAAGTAAAAATATCAAATATCACCCAGAAAGTGCATTAGTTTCTTGTCATGTATTAAGTATATCAGATATCAATCAATAAATACTTGAAGTGAGACATTAATGTATTAGTAGTATATCAAACAATCAACATTTCAACTGTACCAATAATATATCTAACAACAATCACGTATTTTGAAAATGTAGGACTTTTTGGACCATTGGTTATTTCAATTGGGATGGACTTATTATTATTATTATTATTTTTATTTATGCAAACTTATAATTGTTGGGCTACAAACTTAATTCTTGTATTTTGATTTGCCATTAAGGGCTTAATTTATTTCAAGTATAATATTGGTCATCAACTATTTGTTAATACGCATTAAAATAAATTTTCAAGTATATAATTAGTGTGTATAGTAGTATATCATTAAGACGAATACCTAACTAGCTAGTTTCATAGTTGTGAGTACATCAACTATTAACATATTAAAATTCTAAGTACATCAATAGTCATCAAGTGTCAATCAACAAGCATACTAAATTCAAGTACATTACACACTATCAGGCATTAATCGACGAGGATATTAAAATTCTAAACATATCAGCAAACTATCCGACATCAGTCAACAAGCATGCATATTAAATTTCATTGGTGCTGAATGAATGCCCACATGTGTGGGCTTGGGCACTTTTTTGCTATGTTTGTAAAAAAAAAAAAAAAAAATGACACGCTCCCATTTTTCGATTTCTTTTTTACTAAATCTACAATTGTCTAATAAATAAAAATGTTTTTAATTAAAAAGAAGTGTGATTGTAATTTGCATTTTTACTTACTTTTTCCGTCTCTCCTCTCTCCACTATTGCATATTTTTTTTCCTATTTCCTCACTCAACTCTTCCATGCCCCTTTGTGGAGGGATAATTTGTTGAAAAGATCTAAAAAAAATCAAGAAAAAAGGTACACATAATTAACTAAAGAGAATGATATAATAGACCTTTATTAAAAATGAAGAGCAAAAATGAGGAGAGAAATATTGTTGCCATATAACACCTTTTAAATGTAGAATAGATTTTGAATCATTTCTTTTGTTTTGTTTTGACGATGTTTATTATCAAGTTAGATTGTAGCTCTCATAAATAGGGGGAATTTTGTTAGTAACTTAACTCAAAGATAGGGTTGTTATCAAATATAATAAAATAAACCAAAATATTTACGAATATAGCAAAATGTCACTGTCTATCAGTGATAGACACTAATAGACATATATCAGTGTCTATAGTGATAGATGATAATAGTCTATTAATGTCTATCATTAATAGACCGTGACATTTTGCTATATTTATAAATATTTTCAATAATTTTTCCATTTAAAACAATTTCCCTCAAATATACTATCAAACATTATCTAGTTAGATTTTCAAAAAGTGTATAACTGAGAAGGTATTTAAATAAATTATATAATATAAAATTGAGAATATTTCTATTAAACTAAAGGTAAAAGATACAATTAAATATGGATATAATTCAACTGACATATAATATAATGTGTTAACAACCATGAAGAAAATAGTAGTCAAATCAAAGAATTAAAACAATTGAGATCAAAATAACTTTATTTCAAATCATAGGGACACAATTAAAAATTTTGAAATAATAAAGACTAAATTCGTAGTTTAATGTTTGTTAACATACAAATTTAGTCCCTATGTTTGTAGGTGATTTCAATTTAGTTTCTATGGTGTTAAATGTTTTAATCTAGTTCATATAATATGGACACAATTTCATCTAGTTCTTAACCTAAAAATTTTCAATTTAGTTCATATAGTTTGAGATGGTTTCAATTTAATACCAATAATTTTAAAAGTTCAATCTCAATGATCATAGAAACCAAATTTGTAACTTAACTTTTGATCTTCTTACTACTTTATTTACTTATTTTGATTTTAAACTTCATTTTCAATTTAGAATGCATGATGAAGAATCTATTGATGAGTTCAATGTTCGACTATTAGATATTGCAAAGAAAAGCTCGTCCAGAAGGTGCTTAGGTCACTATCTAAGAGATTTGATATGAAAGTTACTGCCATTGAGGAAGCTCAAGACACAACAAAATTGAGAGTAGATGAACTATTTGGCTCCCTTCCTACATTTGAGATGTCTCTAGATGGAAAGACCAAGAAGAAGAATAAAGGTATTGCTCTTCAATCCTCAGTGGACCTTATTGATCTTGATAGAGAATCAGATGATTCCAGATAACTTGTTTATACAAGTTATTGTGGCCTTTTACTTAGAATAATGAGGATAGATAAACAAATATGTGTTGATTATACTAAGAATGCATGCTAAATATTATACTTGCGCTGAAGTACACTAAAAATTTCCCGCTAACCACATATCATGAGTTAAATTGCGCCAAAGGTGTTTATTTTGCAGTTGATTGCAGGATTTGATCACATGCGTTGAACTTCTACCCGATGAATAAATAATTGGACACATGCCTTAGGATTTATGACCATCTGCTAGCGAATCTTCTACTGAAAAATTTATAATGTTGACAATGATTGCAGTGCTGACATTTCATCTACCACGTCAGAGATGACGATTAATCAGAGCGGGAATATCAAAATTGTCAGCGCATGGCTCTATAAAAAAAAAAAAAAAGTCTTGATGCCCATGAAGAAGAGGTTGGCGAGTCGAGATTTTGACCTGGGAATATCTTAAGCCAAACTGTTGGGTTTTATGTCCTAAAACTTGTGGTTTGTAAACAATAAACTTATTTTGTTATCAATATAGATGTTATTGAAGTTTGTTCAATAAGGTTGTTATTGAATATATAAATTGCTCCTTTTTTTTTTTTAGAAATACCTAAATCCAATAAACTAAGATCCATTGCTATTACATGAGTACTTAAACTTTATGTGGAGACATAAGAGTGGATTAAGTTCTAGTAGATAGCCAAAATGGCCTCTTCTTCAATTACAACGCGAAGAATATTTGAATGTGATACAAATCTGAAGTGATCATGATAAGGAGTTTGAGAACTCTCAATTTACTAAGTTCTACCAATTAACTAGAATTTATCATGAATTTTGAACTTCCATCACTCCCTAGAAGAATGGAGTTGTTGAAAGGAAGAATCAAACTCTTGAGGAGATGGTTCGCGCGATGTTGCATGCCAAACATATACCTTTCCAATTTTGGGCAAAAATCCTGAACATAACATGTCATATACACAACAAATTTGTTTTACGACCAAGAACCTCTAGTATAATTTATGAAATATGAAGAGGGAAGAAACCGAATGTGAAATACTTCCACATTTTTTGGAAGTACTTGCTACATTCTTGTAGACAGTGAGGCTAGATAAAAATGGGATTCCAAGTTGGATGAAGGAATTTTTCTTGGATATTTCATAACTATTCGAGCATATCGTGTCTATAATATACGAACTCGCACTATAATGGAGTCTGTAATTGATGATGATATTGGCTTTTTCGGTTCTACTTCTACAGAGGAAGAAGACTCGTACACTACGCCTCTTGTCATTACTAATGTCCCTAATGTCCTGTCTAACATGCCAACGAACATGAATTCTGAAATTCCTGTGTAAGACAACCTGGATGATTATGAGTAGACAAAGGGTAGTAACAGGAAACCTTCCAGCAGGGTTCATAAAATCATCCCTCTAGCAATATAATTGGTGATCTTGAAGAGGGTGTGACAACTAGAAGAAAAGATAAAGTCAACTATCTTGAGATGATCAATAATATTTGCTTCACTTCCTCTATTGAACCAAGAAGTGTCAAAGAAGCTCTTGAAGATGAATGTTGGGTTAATGCAATGCTAGAAGAGCTGGGGCAATTTGTGAGAAACGATGTTTGGACTCTCGTTCCCAGACCAGAATATGTGAATATAATTGAGACAAAGTGGATTTTCAAGAACACGATAGATGAGAATGACAATGTCATGAGAAATAAAGCCAAATTAGTGGCTTGGGGGTACACTAAAATAAATGGCATAGATTTTGATGAAACCTTCGCTTTTTTTGCAAGACTTGAAGCTATTAGATTCTTGCTTGGTATTTCTTGCCTGCTGAAATTCAAACTTTATCAAATAGATGTAAAGAATGCATTCCTAAATGGATATCTAAAGAAGGAAGTGTATGCTGCTCAACCCAAAGGATTTGTGGATCCTACACATTCTGACCATGTATATAAACTCAACAAGGCTCTTTATGGCCTATAACAGACACCCATGACGATTAATAGAGTTCCTTATCAACATCGAGTACAGTCGTGGAGGAATTGATAAGACGCTCTTTTTGAAAAATCTCATGAGAATTTTGTGATTGTTCAAATTTATGTTGACGATATTGTTTTCAGAAGGATGTCACGAGAGATGGTCAAGCTATTTGTGAGACAAATGCAGGAAGAATTCGAGATGAGCATGGTTGAATAACTATCCTATTTTCTGGTATTTCAAATAAAGCAACTGAATAAGGGAATCTTTATCTATCAAAGAAAATATGCCAAGAGTTTAGTGAAGAAGTTCGGTTTGGAAAGTGCTAGTGTCAAAAGAACTCTAGCTTCAACTCATGCGAAAATATCAAAATACTTAGGTGGAGCTCAAGTCGATGAAAGTCTATACTGAAGCATTATTGAGAACTTGTACTATTTAACAGCCAACATGCTGTCGTTTCTTTTGCTATTGGTGTGTATCTGTCAGATATCAATCTTGTCCTAAAAACAGTCATTTTGTTTAGTATACAAAGAATAATCAAGTACATAAATGGCTGTTCGTGATTTTGTGATGTGTGCTAGGAGTGTATAATGAGTGGAAATGGAAGATAAGATTGATGTGAATGAAGATGAATGGTGAATAACTTCTCTAGGTGAGAAGAATGGCTAATGTGCTACACTTACTGGATGATGCGTACAAGCTTTACCTAAGCTAGATCCAAGTATAAATTTAAGTCAGGTTCCTGGTAAGTCCAGGGTCGAACACAGGGATTTAGGTCAGACTAACTCAAGTCTTATGTTGCACAGCTGTAGAGGGGTTCTAAATAAATGCTGAAAAAGGTTATCTAGACTACTTTAACCACTTGCGTACAAGAAGAAACAGAAGTTCAAGTGAAATATATGGTTCAATGAAGGAATGGTGCTATGTGATGAGTGAATGCGTTGATCCAAGTAAGATGGACAAGAATGAGTGGGCAAAAATGAAGATGAATGATGCGTGTTTACAATCAAGTGTATGTCTTGGGTTACTATCTATCTAATCATTTAACATTTCTCAATGCAAATGCCACATGTTCCTATCTCTAGGGTGCATGTGTTGGATACAGAAAATAGTGAACTACAAGTATCTTTATCTCTAGAGCTACTGTGCATTCTGACTGGATGCATTCCTAGCTATCCTATTCTCTCGAATAGTTTTGTTGAGATAACTTCAACCAATGATCAGAATGATTGAGGCTTTTAGAATTTTAGCATGCAAAAATTCACAAATGTATTTAACACGATAGATTGTAAGTAGAGGCAAATGAATGGATTAAATGCATGATTTTACAAAGATTGAAATTATCTTTACAATAACACACTTAATCGTATGAATGATGAATGGAAATAGAGTAAAAGGAGAATGAGTCAAGCCGCAGAGTTCAATTTCTTATCCTCTTTGGCTTGATCTTAATGTGTGTACAACCAACTTGTTAAGGAAATGAAGAAAAGTTCTTTCTTGAGCTTGATTCTCTTCAAATCTCCTTGATTAACAATGGTGATGGTTCTTTTCCTTCTATGATCTTCTTGCAACAGTAACACTACTCTATTCTAAACTCTCGATGTTAAGTGCTAAGTGCTTCATTTTTCAGGTGCAAGTCTTCTATTTATAGGCGTTTTCCCTCAGCAACTTCTGATATGACAACAACAGTTGCTTTTTAGACGCTGACATTCAGATTCCCATACTTGAAAGTGGTGATCTATCAAGAACAGCTCGAACCAATGTATCTACTATACGTTGGAACTCTTAAAACACATGCCTTTGCATTAATTGTGCCTGCGACACTTAGTGAAATTTACTGAAATCTTGTGATAAGATGCGTTAATGACGCAATTTTATCAAAAAGAATGTTTTTTTAAAGGTTAGTTATGCCTGAAGGATTCCATGCATTTTCCTTTAAAAAAGATGAGATTTTGTCATTAAGATTCCTAATTGTTCCAACTTTCAAAAGATAATGACTTGTATTTCTACAAGTTATCAATGGCATAAATGAATATGGTTTACTGTATATGTTTGACACAAGTAGCTCATTAGTTGGCTACTGTGATGCTGATTGGGCAGGCAACTCAAAGGATAGAAAAGGGTACTTCTGAGGGTGTTTCTTCTTGGGCAATAACTTGATTTCTTGGTTTGGTAAAAAACAAAATTGTATTTCTCTATCGATGGCTGAAGTTGAATACATTACAACTGGCAGTAGTTGTACTCAATTGATCTGGATGAAGCAAAAGTTGCTGGAGTATGATGTTCCATAAGATGTCATGACTCTTTACTATGACAACATAAGTGCGATCAATATAGCCAAAAATTCAGTTCAACAGAATAGTACTAAACATATTGACATCAGACACCACTTTATTCGTGACCTTGTGGAAAGTAAGCAGATCAAGTTAGAGCATGTCAGCCCTAAAAATAAATTAGTAGACATTTTTACCAAGGCATTAGATGCAGATCTTTTTTAGGTCCTGGGGGTATCTTTCGGTCTTTGTGTCTTGAAGGCATAGCAATTAAACTCGTGGACTGTTCAACTGAGGATCTCGGTTCATCAAGCTTGCATGCCCATGATGTTATTAAAGCACTTAACCGCCTTAATTACAGTTGTTGGAAGTTCAAGGGAGTCTAACTGTATTTTATTTTCAAACTATTTTTTTAATCTAAATTGTTGGCAGTTTGATCGTGACATGTCTCCCTGTTGTGTCATGGGATTGTTCTTCTCTCAACCATCTCTTTACAAAATTTGTGTGGTTATTTTTCATACTAAGCCTTCTCTAATGGTGAGTACTCGTCAAGAAACTCACACTTCTGATGGGAAAATGGTGAGATACAAAGAGAAGGCCAAATGAAAGTTGCATGTGCCTAAGGATGTTCCTCTCGCTTCAATAAACAAGTATGGAGTTTGTGTGTGTGGACTCCTTGCTCAGCAAAACGAAATCGGAGTTCTTTCTTCTTTGGCAAAGCGAAGACGCTCTAGGACATTGACATTGTATGATTTGATTGGACCCAAGAGAGAAATCCATCCAAATATTGAAAAATTTGCTTCAAGTGATTCTGCTAATCACATGCATGATTTTATAGCCATGCCTAAGAACCCTAATGAAAATTTTGAACCAACTATCATTGATCTGTTGGGGTTGATGCCCTAAAGTCTCGTGTCCTGCAGTTTGTAAACAACTTGTACGTGATTTTGCTCATCTAGAAGTTTTATTTGCTTTCCCACAAACCAATAAACTAAAATCCCTGGTTGGCTTTAATTAACTTAAGCATGTATGTGGTGACATACAAGTGGATCATGTCTTAAGTGATAACCAAAATGGTCTGTAGTATATGGATATAGAAGGGAAACCTTATCCTGGTAATACTACGGAAGCGACCTGCTTTGTTGAATAGTTACAAGTGTTGTGATTTGTCGTAGATGGTCTGATCCTGATCATTCGTGTAGGGGACATGCGAGTAGGGGCGTCCTATACAAAGAGTTTGTATAAGACCTGACCATGAAGTGTTAACGTCTCGTTATATAACACCGTTTATGACAGAGACTTCACTTCACTAGGATGGCCATAGGTAACATGACCTCAATCCTGAGTGAGTTGGGAGCTCCTGTCATTGAAAATGGTCCTTTGATTTGAGGAGTGAGATGTAACTACAGGGATAAAACGGTAAATTGGCCTAACTGTACTTACGAGCATCTATGAAGGGTTATCGTACTCATGATTGGTTATATCCGATGGACACAGAAATATATCTATGGTAAGAAGAGTTCAGTTGTCGATCTTTAGTGGAATGTCTGACAGTTAATGGATGGTGGATCTCGTGGCTAAAGAGTTTAGTAAGCTATTCATGTACCGTTGGATCTTCGAGCCATAGGTCCATAAGGTCCCCTTGGTAGCTTAGATACAAGTTAAGAATAAGTTTTTAGGTCAGTTTGAAATGTTCAAAATGATAAGAGGGAGTTCGATTATATATGATATAATTGGACTAGTTAATTATATATGATATGATTGACTAAATGTATAAGTACACTATTTTGAAGGAAATTGTATATAAATATGATTTATATCATGTAGAGGAGAAAACACTATAGTTGATATATGATATCAAACTATAGGTTATGAATATAATATGATTATATTTATTATTTTATTAATTGGGCGGTTATGAGATAATTGGCCGACATTTTCTCCAAATTCATGCGTTAGTGGAAAGTTGACTTCAGTTTTAGTAACTGAAGAATAAAATGAAAATGGTTTTCATTTTTGCAGATAGACGCATAATCGCTCACGGTGTGATAAGCCTTCTATCGTTTAGTATTTGAGAGCCTATACAATAATGCCCACTTACTGAATGATGGCACACCCGTGCGCCCTTTATCTAAACGATCGCTTACCTTTTCATAGACGATCGCTTAGCACCTCAGCGTAACTAAACGATCGTATAGACGATCGCTTAGCTTTTACTACATGATCGTGTACCCCGAACTAAATGATCAAGCACTCGACTATACGATAGTCTTTCATTCTCCCACATGCTAGATCGTAGTACACGATAGCCTTTCCTCCTCCTCTCTACGAATTCCATCAAAGCCCACCCTTTGGATTCTCACTTCGAGAATACTGAGGACTCCGAGTGGTGGTGTCGTCTCGTTGCCTGTTGTTCGTGCGAAGTTGTTCATGTAGACGATCGAGGTGTTGTTGGGCAATTGCTTGCTGAAGCAGGAGTTTGGTTGCAGAGATAACGAGTTTTCAAGTGAAGAAAGTCTTCAAGTGGTAAGTTCTCTCAATCTCTTGTTTTTATCCTTTAAGCATGCCAGTAATTTAGTGTAATCAATGCATATCTGTTTGTTCGAATATAAATGTGGAAATTTTGTCATAATGAAATGGAAAGATCCGCTTCCGCTCATAGGTACTCTTGTATAAGAGTTCCTTCATGATCAAGTAGAAGCTAGGGTTTTTTTAGAGTAGATTAATTATTGATGAAAATCTTGCATCTGGTTCTGGTACTGCTGATTTACTGTACATGCTTTTGATACTGGTTTGGGAGAAAATGTTGTTATTTCTGGTAGTTCTGAGTTTGATAATTTGCCTGTACCTGTTGAGAGTATTGTTGAAACTACTATCGAGCTAATTGAAACTACTGTTGAGCTAGTTGATGCTAAAGGTGTGAATATCTCCGAAGAAAATGTTTTAAAGTTAGTTGTTGACAATGTTGTTTCTGCTTCCAACGTGCTTGATGCTATTGATTCACTAAATACTCCTGCGATTCCAGTTGTGGCTAGTAATGGGCCTAGTGATGAGGCTCAAACTGTTAAAGAGAATGTCAAAACTCTGACTGAGTCTTCCTCTTTTGCGAATTAAAAACTCATGACTGGTTATTTGTTGACTATTGAAATTCCTGAGAATGTGAAACAAGCTGCTTTATTTGAGGAAGCTAAAGACTCCAGCGATCGAAGTAATGTGAATTCTCCTCGCTCTGGTCATTCTGATGAGAAAGACAATGAAGACGATATTACTATTGCAGGGCTTCGATCAAGAAAAACTATACTTGATGTTGGTGTTTCTGATGCTGTTAATGTAAATGCTGATGCCTCCTCTAAGACATTTGACAATGAATCCGAGAAATCTACTTCTGAAGAAGCTTCTGACTAGGCTTTAAAAGCAACTCGAAAAATTATGATGCTGGTTTTACTCGTGTCACTAGGGCTTCTATTTAAACCAAAAGAAAACTGCCAGCTACTTCCAATGTTCCTTTGTGCCATTAAATGGTGTTTCCTTCCACTCCGTGAAAGGTGTTAGTGGGTTATATGTCTTAAAAATCGCAGTTTGTAAATTTAACCATATTGTATTTGAAATAAAGATGTTATTGAAGTTTATCAATAAATATGTTATTGAATATGTAAATTGCACTTGTAAAAGCATAAATCCAATAAACTAAGATCCATGGCTATTACATGAATACTTGGACTTTATGTGGAGACATAAGAATGGATCAAGTTCAAGTAAATAGCCCAAATAGTCTATAGTATACGAATAAGGTAGAATAAGGTTGGGTACCTTATTCTATTAACACTATAGGATGCGGCCTGCTTTGTATTTAATACAAACGATGTGATCCTAAATCGCTCATGTAGAGACATGCGAGTGAGGGCGTCCTATGCAATGAGTTCATGTAAGACCGAGCCAAAAACAAGTCTTTTTTACTTTATGACGTTGTTTACTGTTCAAGAGTGACTATTTCAAAGTGATGACTTAGGTAACTCGACCTTAATCTAAGATAACTATGAACTCCTGTTTATTCGGGATTATCCTTAGATTTTCATAGGTGAGGGTTGACTCAATACCGCCTGCTTAATAAGCTTCCAATTTCAAGGATAAAACCGGGTAGATAGCTGGGGACAGAGAGTGCAAGATTGAATTCACTCCTACCTGCTTTTAGGGTTAGTAAAGAGGTTGTTCTCTTAAATATTGATTCCACGTCATGAACAAAGGGCCCCACCCTCTCATTAGCTTGAGAGGGACTCGGTTTGGTGATTGAATCACAAAAAAAATTGTTCATTAGAGAATCAGTAAGACTTAAGGAGCAAGATGTAATCTTGGAGGGGAAACAACATTTGACCCATCCGTTATTAGGAACAACGTGTGAAGGATCGACTTACTGTTTATAGTTAAATCAAATAGATTGAAATATATCTATAGTGAGTGAAGTGCAACTACTGGGCTTTAATGGAGTGACCCGATAGTTAACGTATGTTGATTAATTCAAATTAAAGAGTTTAGCCAATTAATCTCAGATTGTTCGAGTCCATGATCTATAGGTCCATTAGGTCCCTCTATTAGCTTACAAATGAATTAAACTTTAGAATAGCGTGATGAGTAAATTTGAAGCATTCAAATTCAAATTAGGGGAATTAGTAATTATATACGATATAATTACATGTTTAATTATCGTATTAAACAAAATTTGAGAATTGGATAATATTTAAATTCGACTTGAATATTAAATACATAAACAAAGTTTTATGTTTTTGGAATTCGTGTTTAATTAATTTAATATTTGATATTAAATTAATTTTGATTAATTAAATAGTTTAATTAATTGTTAAAAAATAATTTATTTAAAATTAATAAATTTATATATTATTATAATTATTATATATATATATATATGTATGTATGTATATTTATTTATAAAATTATATTTTTGAAATTAAGATTTCAAAAGTTATAAATTGAATCTTGAATTTAATTTAAAATTGTGAGAAAATCCATTTAGTAGATTTATCCCACTGTTGAATGAGAAATTTTGGACCAATCATAAGTTGCCACGTCATTTACTAAATTAATGACAAAATTCCAAATCATTAAATTTGGGCCCAATTTGGAGTTGACATATGTCCTGAATTGTAGTTGAAGACAAATGTCGATGATATCACGTGGTTTTATCATGACCGTTGAATCAGATATGATTAATTTTTCCCAATTTGATATTATTATTCTGGTCAAAGTCCAACTAAGCCCAAAAATAGGTTGAATTTGACCTAAATGTCAAATTAGGCCTAAATCCGATTAATTGGGCCAAAGGCTACACCCATGGACCAACCAAGCCCAAGTCCAACTAATTGGGCCCAAATATCAGGCCCATGGATCACCTAAGCCTAGACCCAAGAAGCTCATCTAAGAGCCTTATAAATAGAGAAGCTCTCTCCATTTGTGGAGGTGAGCAATTCTACATTCCAGAGAGCTTAGATGGAATTCTCTACAATTAGAAGTTTCTTTGACTCCTGAAGCTAACCACGCTTGAAGACTGAAGTCCTTTGAAGATACAAACATTCTGAAGGTTGAAGTCCTTTGAAGATACAAGCATTCTGAACACGCATGGAGACTGAAGTCCTTTGAAGATACAAGCATTCTGAACACGCATGAAGACTGAAGTCTTTTGAAGATACAAGAATTCTTCCAAGACTTGAAGCTCAAGAACATCCACACGCCCTGCTTCTATACATCAAGCGTACGCATTCAACTGAGAAAGAATCAGAGAATCAAACACTAGAGATCGAACCACATCGCATCAAATCAACATCAACATCAACCCCAACTCAAGTTCAACTCCATGAAACAAGTTTCTCCAGAAGCCTCGTGCGAACACTAATCCTCAAAGAAGATTAACAAGCACGAAGGCCGATCATCCAAGAAGATCAACAAGCCCAAAGGCCGATTGCCCAAGAAGATCAACAAGCCCAAAGGTTGATCGTCCAAGAAGATCAACAAGCCCAAAGGTCGATCGTCCAAGATGATCAACAAGCCCAAAGGCCGATCGTCAAGAAGATCAACAAACTCAAAGGCTGATCATCCTAAAAGATCAACAAGCCCCAAAGGCCGATCATCCAAGAAGATCAACAAGCCCAAAGGTCGATCGTTCAAGAAAATCAACCAGCTTAAAGATTATAGTTTATTTTGAAAGCATCAAAATACTATGTATTAAATATTGTACCCACTTTCCACAAAATTAATACAAATACAAAGTTTAGGTTCCACAAAATAAATTTCTCTTGAAATCTCGTGCGAACAAATTGGCACGCCTAATGAGACCTCTCTACCTCTCATCTCTTTCTCAACATTTAAGTAAACTAAGGGCACCAAAGAAAGCTGCATCCAAAGCAACGACTGCAAGCAACACTTACATAGGACTTGTCATCTGCAACCATTCAAAGGAGAGCATGTAGGAGCAAGAACAAGGTTTTGTCTTTGCAAAGAAAATCTAGGAGCAGATGATGGAATCTTCTAAAGAAGAGATCATCATAAGAGAAAATCCCTTGTTTGATAATTCTGCCTCTGCTTCTGACCAATCAAAGGAAGAATCATATCGTGACGTAGTGTCTATCATGATGGCTGATGTAACGACTGAGTCAGCCATGACAGAGATGGAAAGGAAGATAAATCTCCTAATGAAGATTGTAGAGGAGCGAGATCATGAAATCGCTGCTTTAAGAGATCAAACACAAGCTCGAGAAACTACTGGGTCAAATTAATCCCCAACTATAAAAGCCAATGACAAAGGAAAGACTGTCTTGTAGAAAGACCAGCCGCAACAATCTACCTCTGTTGCCACCCTATCAGTTCAACAACTGTGGAATATGATCACGAACTCCATAAGAGTTCATTATGGAGGACCGTCACAAACTTCTTTTTTGTACTCCAAGCTGTACACCAAGAGAATCGACAACTTGGGAATGCCAGCTGGGTATCAACCTCCCAATTCTAGTAGTTCGATGGAAAAGGCAATCCGAAACAACATGTTGCTCACTTCATTGAAACCTGTGAAAATGCAGGAACTAGAGAAGACTAGCTAGTCAAGCAGTTCGTTCGTACCTTGAAAGGAAACGCTTTCGATTGGTATACTGATCTTGAGCCAGAAGCGATTGACAGTTGGGAACAGTTAGAAAGAGAGTTCCTCAACTGCTTCTATGGCACAAGGTGCACCATTAGCATGATGGAGCTGATGAACACAAAATAGCGGAAGGAAGAGTCGGTCATCGATTACATCAACCGATTGAGAGCTCCTCGTCCATTTGAGGAGTTGGCAACACACGCTCATGATATAGAGTTGAGCATCGCCAACAAGGGAGCTAAAGATTTTCTAGTCCCTGAAGAGAGAAAATACAAGAATGAAGCCAAGGGCATTGAAAAGATCATGGATAGTGCCACAAAAGAATCTATAGTCGTTCATGTGACCCCGTTGAAATTTTCTTCCAAAGGAAAACAAACAAAATTTGAAAGAAGGTACAATAAGGGCAAGAAGCATCATCCAACTCTTTCAGAAAGATAAAAGAAGGTTTATCCATTCCCTGACTTTAATATGGCGGACATGTTGGAGTAACTGCTAGAGAAGCAACTTATTTAACTGTCGAAATGCAAGCGACCGAAACAAGCAAGAAAAGTAGATAATCCTAACTAGTGTAAGTATCATTGAGTCGTTAGTCATCCGGTTGAAAAGTGCTTCATGCTGAAGGAGCTGATTCTAAAGTTGGCTCGTGAAAAAAAGATTGAGATGGAGCTTGATAAAATAGCTCAAACAAATCACGCGGTAGTAGAAATGACTTCAAATGTCCTAACACCGTATGCGTCTCATGATCAAAGAGAAAGCTTTATCCAATTTGGGACTTTTGAACCTATAGCTGTTCGGTTCAAAGAAGAGATTCAAACGATAAAATCCCAGAAGAAAGATGAGTCTGTTGAAGATGACGACAAAGGGTGGATCCTCGCGACTTATCGAAAGAGAAGACAACCAAATTCCACCCAAAAGAGTCGCACTCCTATCAAAGCTATAGATGAAGGAACAAAACTCATAAAAAGAAAGGAAAAAAGATGAAATGGAAGCCTAAGCCTACTAAAGAAGAAGACAAGGACTTCTCTCAACTTCGACGGTCGATAATTTTGGCAGAATTTCTCCCAATAAGCTTCCTCGATAATCATTAAGGGGAAATATCAGAAGTTATTGCATGTCACACTGTCAGCATAGCAGAAGTCAACATCAATCATATAACTATTAAAGAAGTCTACGATTCAAAAGAAATTGAGCAAAGAGTTTCTGTCTTCGATCGTATCAAGCCTTCAATTACTTGATCTCCAGTCTTCCAAAGATTGAGTATGGCCACGGTAGAAGAAGGAAACCAATGTCTAATGTCTACTGCAATTTAAAATTCAGCTTTCAAGAGGCTAAGTATCTTCACATCAAAGAAAGTCGACCTTCAACATCTTCTTTTAATCGTCTCAAGACAACAAGCCATCAACATAAAGGAAGGATAAATATTTTGAAGGCAACATCATTTCATAAAGAAAACAACGACGAAAAGATTCACAGTCGTGTTTCTTCACGCATGAAGAGAAATTGTCTGTTGATATAAATACAGAAAGCTTCTTGATAGTAAAGCCAAGACTCATCATATTGATGAATCCTATAAATAAACAAGATGATCAAAGCCATAATGAAATAAGAGCTTCTGAAATTTAAATGTAGAAGCTCCTCATCGCAAGAGCCTAAACTGCATGATACTCCTAACCCGCATGAGCTTAAAATGTGAACCCCCCCCCCCCCCCCCCCCAAAAAAAAAAAAAAAAAGAAAAAAATCTTTGTACGAACTACGTTATGACTTGATCCCTGTCATTATAAAGGGTATGTAGGCAACTCAAAGAAATTTAAGTTCAGTCGTGCATAAAAAAAAAAGCATTATTTTTTAACTACGTTATGACTTGATCTCTATCATTATGAAAGGTATGTAGGCAGCTTGAAAGAAACTTCAAGTTTAGTCCAGCAAACAAAAAACATTTGAACTACGTCATGACTTGATCCCTTTCTTTAAGGGTGCGTAGGCAACTTAAAGAAATTTAAGTTCAGTCCATAAAAGAAGAGTACCTAATATCACCTTACGTATGCCGCTACATGACAGATTGAAGATGTTCATCCTTATTGGGGGCAACACAATAAATTGAAGATGTTCATCCCTTTAAGGAGCTAACACAATAAATTAAAAGCACACACTTGGAATGGCGCTTCGATTCCTCTTCGAAGTCAAGTTCGAAGGCTTCACTGCTTCCTCTTTGAAGTCAAATTTAGATGTTTCGTTTTGCCTCTTAGAAGTTCAAGTTTAGGGTGACTTCCTTGCTTCCTTTAAAAAAAATATTATTCTCTGCAGCTTCGTTTCTTCTCTAAAAGTTGTTGCAGTACTGTCTCCTCTACAAAGATGTTGGCGCTGCTGTTTCTTCATCTTCAAGTTCGAGGATCAAACTGCTGCTTTGATGGTTGCACCGCTGTTTGTCCATCTCTAAATTTAATGGTCATACTGCTGCTTCCCCGTCTCCAAGTTCGAGGGTTGCACTATTGCTTCTACAACTTTAACTTCAATGGTTGCATTGATACCTCTCCATCTCTAAATTCGATGTTTGCATTGTTGCTTCTAGGTCTCTAAGTTCAAGGGTTGGATCACATGCCCCTCCATCTTAAGGTTCAGAGGCTTCGTCGATGCTCCTCCATCTTTAAGTTTATAAGTTTCGTCGATTTCCCTCAATCTTTAAGTTCAGAGGCTTCTTCGATGCCCATCTACAAATTCGAAGGATTCATTGATGCTCCTTCATCTTCAAGTTCAGATGCTCCATCGATGCTTCTTCATCTTCAAGTTTAGAGGTTTCATCGATGCTTCATCTTCATGCTCAAGTTTGGAGGCTTTGCAATGCCATCTTCATGCTCAAAGTCATAAAGTTAAGCATACTGCCAAAGATTCATTAGTGCTTTGTCAAACTTAATTATGGAGAATTTTCCGATGCTTTGTCAAACTCAAGTGCAAAGGTCTCGTCAATACTTCTCCATTTTCAAGTTTAGAGGCTCCGTCGATGCTCCTCCATTTTTCAAGTTCAGAGGCTCCGTCGATGCTTCTCCATCTTCAGTTTCAAAATTGGTGTGTATGGCTTCGCTTCCATCTTCAAGTTTAAGATCGGTGTGCATGGCTCCACTTCCATCTTCAAGTTCAAGGTTAATGTGTCCTGCTCTACTCCATCTTCAAGTTCAAAGTCGGTGTACATGGCTCGACTCCATCTTCAAGTTCATGGTTGGTGTGCATGGCTCGACTCCATCTTCAAGTTCATGGTCTGTGTGCATGGCTCGACTCCATCTTCAAGTTCATGGTTGGTGTGCATAGATCGACTCCATCTTCAAGTTCATGGTCGGTGTGCATGGCTCACCATCTTTAAATGTCTTCCTCTCCAAAATTTTGGCGTGGCTTCGCTTCATCTCTAAAGTTGTGGTGTGGCTTCGTTTCATCTCCAAAATGATGGTGCGATTTCACTTCATCTCCAAACTGATGACACAACTTCACTCCATTTCCAAAGTCATGGTGCGGCTTCGCTTCATCTCCAAATGTTGGTGCGGCTTCGTTTTATCTCCAAAGTCTAGCGTGGCTCATTTCATCTCCAAAGTCTGGCATGGCCCACTTCATCTACCAAGTCTGGCGTGGCTCGCTTCATCCCCCAAGTCTAGCGTGATTCGCTTAATTTCCTAAGTCTGACGTGGCTTACTTCATCTCTCGTGTTTGGCGTGGCTCCGCTTCATCTTTACGATTCATGTCTGCAGCTCCGTTTCATCTTCACAATTCATGTCGGTATAGCTTTGCTCATTCTCCAAAATGTTGGTACAACTTCACCCCTTCTCCAAAATGTTGGTGTAGCTTCACTTCCTCTCCAAAAATGTTGGTATTGTTCCACCTCATATGCAAGATACAGTTTGGTTTGCCTAACTCTACCTTATATGCGAGGACAACTCTAGTTCTTCTGGCTCTGCCTTATATGCGAGATCGACTCCGGCCAACCTGACTCCACTCAAAAGCTTGATGGCATATTCTTCCCATCTTTAAAGTTTGATGGCATATCCACCTCATCTTCAATACTCGATGGCATATTTGCCTTATCTTCAAATTTTGATCAAGGAGTAACATAATGAGGTAAACTTTTCCGGGATCGTCCCTAAGGTGATCGAATGGGAGAGTTGTAAGCCTTTTCGGGGCCCCTCCCATGACGACCAGGATGCACGGGCAGGCGAGACAAGGGAAGACTTTCTAGGGTCATCCTTAGGGTGATCGAATAGGTTGTAAGCCTTTGCGAGGCCCTCCCATAACGATCAAGATGCATGAACGGCGCTACAAGGTAGACCTTTCCGGGATCCTCCCTAGGGTGATCGAATGAGAGAGTTGTAAGCCTTTGTGGGGCCCCTCCCATGATGATCAGGATGCACGAATGATGCTAAAAGATAGACCTTTCCAGGATCCTCCCTAGGGTGATCAAATGGGAGAGTTGTAAGCCTTTACGGAAAGGTAGACTTTTTCGGGATCGCCCCTAGGGTGATCGAATGAGGGGGTTGAAAGCCTTTATTCCCCCCCCCCCCTCCATGACGATCAGGAAGCATGAATACGAGCATGAACAGGGATACAATAGATAGGCCATGCCAGGATCGTCCTTATGTGCATCAAAGAATCGATCATGTAGCCGGACATTTCTACAAAAAATATATATATATAAAAAACTGTTACGAAACAAAGCTTATGGGTGGAGAAACACACCCTTTAAGATTACTGACAGGTTGGTGAGGTTAAAAAAAATGGTTATACTCCCTTGAGTTGCATTTTAACTCCTGCAAAAAGTAAGGGATAGCAAGTTAGTAAACTTATACAAAAAAAAAAGTAAGAGGGCAAGGTAATAAATAAAAAAAAAGAAACGAAAAATGTTGAAAAAAAAAACAATCAGAAAAGGGAAAAAAAACTTTGAAAAAAAATGAAAAAGAAAGAAAGAAAGGAAAAAAAAACATTTTTTTTAAAAGGGAAAAAAACGTTGGAAGAAAAGAGGAAAATGAGATAAAGGAAAGATTAGATGAAGAGGAAGGGATGAAGATAATGGAGAGGTTTTGAGTTTATTAGATTTTCTAATTTGATTCTATCTTAATTTCAAATTAAAATTAAAAAAATTAAATTAAACAAATTCTCTATTTAATTTGATTTTGTTAGATTCTGTCCTCAAATTAATCTTCAACTAAGATTTGGACATATTCCAAATTTTATTCCAAATCAAATTTAAATTGTGGATAAAATCACAAATTAAAATTTGGCCATATTTCAAATTTTATTCAAAATCAAATTGTTTAACATTGAAATTAAATTATAAATAAAATCTCAAATTAAAATTTGGGCATATTCCAAATTTTATCCCAAATCTAAAACATCAGACTTTTATCCTCAAGCAAAATTATTATGGATAAAATCTCAAATTAAATTTTGAGCATCTTCCAAATTGTATATCAAATTCACCCAAATTTAGGTTCTTATCCCTATTTCCAAATCAGATTATGAAAAAGATCTAAAATTCATCCCAAATTAAAGTTTGGTCATATTCCAAATTTTATTCCAAATTCAAGTTATTCAACAATCTCAATTGATCTTTTATTAAAATTTGGGCATATCTTGAATTTTATCTTAAATCCAAATCAAATTAAATTGGGACAAAGCTTAAAATTTTTTGTAAATTTTGCTATATCTCAAATTTTATCCCAAATTCAAGTTAAACTTATGTACTAAATTCATAGTTTAACTGACACATCAATTGAGGTCAAATTCAAGAACAGATATATTTGGATGCATTTGTTGAATGAGAAATTTTGGACCAATCAAAAGTTGCCACGTCATTTACTAAATTAATGACAAAATTCCGAATCATTAAATTTGGGTCTAAGTAGAAGTTGACATATGTCCCGAATTGAAGTTGAAGACAAATTTCGATGACGTCACGTAGTTTTATCATGACGGTTGAATCAAATATGATTAATTTGGTCCAATATGATATTATTATTTGGTTCAAAGACCAACTAAGCCCAAAAATAGGTTGAATTTGACCCAAATGTCAAATCAGGCCTAAATCTGATTAATTGGGCCCAAAGGCCAGACCCATGAACCAACTAAGTCGAAGCCCAAGTCCAACTAATTGAGCCCAAAGGCCAGACCCATAGATCACCCAAGTCCAAGCCCATGAAGCTCACCAAGAGCCCTATAAATAGAGGAGCTCTCTTTATTTGTGAAGGTGAGCAATTCTACATTCCAGAGAGATTAAAGGGAATTCTCTACAATCAGAAGATTCTTTGACTCCTGAAGTTGAACACGCTTGAAGACTAAAGTCCTTTGAAGATACAAGCATTCTGACCACGCTTGAAGACCGAAGTCCTTTGAAGATACAAGTATTCTGACCACGCTTGAAGACTGAAGTCCTTTGAAGATACAAGCATTCTGAAGGCTGAAGTCCTTTGAAGATATAAGCATTTTGAACACACTTGAAGACTGAAGTCCTTTGAAGATACAAGCATTCTTCCAAGACTTGAAGCTCGTGCGAACACTAATCAAATTAACATCAACATCAACCCCAACTCAAGTTCAACTCCATGAAATAAGTTTCTCCAGAAGCCTCGTGCGAACACTAATCCTCCAAGAAGATCAACAAGTACAAAGACCTATCATCCAAGAAGATCAACAAGCCAAAACGTCGATCATCCTAGAAGATCATTAAGCCCAAAAGTCGATCATCCAAGAAGATCAACAAGCCCAAAGGCTGATCTTCCAAGAAGATCAAAAAGCCCAAGGACGATCATCCAAGAAGATTATCAAGCTCAAAGGCCGATCACAAGAAGAACAACAAGCCTAAAGGTCGATCATCCAAGAAGATCAACAAGTCAAAAGGCCGATCGTTCAAGAAGATCAATCAGCTTAAAGATTATAGTTTATTTTGAAAGCATCAAAATACTATGTATTAGAGATTGTACTCACTTTCTAAAAAATTAATACAAATATGAAGTTTAGGTTCCACGTAATAAATTTCTCTTGAAATCTCGTTCAAACACCCACATCAAAACTTAATTCCATTCAAAATTCCACTTGCTTTTATGAATTTGAGGTGTCAACTTGAAGTGTAATGTGATTGCATGCTGAATTTGAACAAAAACAGTTCAATTGAGCTAAGAAATGGGAGAGAGAACACTATTTTTTGGAGTGGTTGGGCATTGAAGAAGTGTTTTTCATTTTGCATGTACATAAAATCACTTCCTCTTAAAATTCCCTGAGAATTCCTACTCTTTTTGGCTTTCACCATCCAATCTAAGGTCCAAGAGAATAGTAGGGAAGATCAAGTGGTGGTCTACAACCATTTGCTGAAGAGAATCAAGCTGGATTTTGAGGATTGAAGAAGTTCTTCAAAGGTAAACTCTTAAAACCCTCTTTCATTTTGTGAACATGCTTACTTTGATGGTAAAATTGATGAATTAGAGTGTTTAATGATCTTGATTTCTTCCACTAACTACTTGCTAATTCCATCTTGTGTCAGCTTGTGGAAGTATGTTGTTAAGTGCAAAATTGTGAATGAGAAAGAATTATCTGACTGTAATCAAATGTGTATTAAGTTTATGAGGTTGATGATGGAACACGAGACATACGTAGTGGAATTAGGATCTAATTACACTTTAATTGCTTTTAACTTAAAGGAAAAACATGCAATTTGAAGGGAAAAAAACACTAATTAACTTAGATGGGATACAACCTTTGTAACTCCCAAACAATGCTTTTCCTCGCTGAATCTCGACTCGAACTGTTCCGGACCACCACTAGAGTTGACCTACTATCCTCTGGACTCAGAACTGAGTTGTGGGACTTGGTGGATGAAGAAAACCGAGAGAGAGAAAAAGATGGAAAAAAGAAATGGAATTTTGGATTAGATTTGGGTTTTAAATTTTTCTTCAAAAAATGTGATTTTTCTAGCCCAAATTTACAAAACAATCTTAGAAAAATGGTAAAACCTTTTTCATTCAAAATGAAAGCCCATTTTATAGAAAAAAACCATGCAACAATTGTATGAATAAAATCCATAAAAACCCAACACCTATAATCCAATATCTTAGTGGGCTTAATGTCTCCACTATAAGCCAACACATAGCCCACTATTTTGTTAGTGTAATTATCCAACAAAAGTTTGGATTTTCCCACTAACTTTAGTTGAAGGACAAAATAGTCATTTTGTCAAAGTCAAACTTTGACCAAAGTCAACATTTTGACTTTTTATTATTTTTTCGTGTTGACTAATTTTGACCTTCATTTTCTCGAAATTCAAATCACATTTGAATATAAGGTCGGTCAAATTTTAACTTTTTAAAGTCAAAAGTCAACTCTTTGACTTTTTACATCTTTGACCATTTCCATTATTTTCGAGCTTCCGAATATGAACATATTCATATCCTTGATATTTAAATCACATTTAAATATTAATGTTGTATCTCTAAATTGAAAACTCGACCATTATATCACATATACTTGTTGGTTTCTCTCTCTTCACCTAATTCGAATAATTCGAATCATTCTATCATACTGTTCTAAGTTTATTCCATATGAGCTAATAGGGGAACCTAATGGACCTATAGATCATGGGCTCCAACGATCCGAGATTAGCTGGCTAAACTCTTTAGACGGAGCTAATCAACATTTGTGAACTAACGGGTCATTCCACTATAGTCCTGTAGTTGCATTCCCCTCACTATAGATATATTTGTATCCATTTGATATAACCATGATTAGTAAGCTAATCCTTCACAGGTTGTTCATAATCTCGGCTGGGTCATAAAAACCATTTTACCCCCAAGACTACATCTTGTTCCTTAAGTTCCACTGATCCTTTAATGAACAATTGATTTAAGGTCCAACCTATAAACCGAATCCCTCTCGGGCCAAGGAGAGGGTAGGCCCCTTGTTCAAGACCTGGATTCAGTACTAAAGGGAACAACCTATCTATTATCCCTATAACGGGTAGGAGTGAATTCCATCTTGCACCCTATGTTCCCATCTATCCACCCGATCTTACCCCTGAAATGGGAGACTTATTGGGCCAGCGATGATGATCTGCCCTCATCTATGCAGATCTAAGGATAATTCCGAGTGAACAGGAGTTCATAGTTAGCTCAGGATTAAGATTAAGTTACCTAGGTCATCAATTAACGAAATAGTCAGTTTTATACATAAAACGACATTTAGAACGTAAAAAGTGACTATTTCATGGTTTAGTCTTATGCAAACTCATTGCATAGGGTGCCCCCACTCACATATCTCTATATGAACGATTCAGTATCACATCGTTTGTACTAACTACAAAGTGGGCCGCATCCATAGTGTCCCCAGAATAAGGCGCCCAACCTTTTCATATACTATAGCCATTTTGGCTATATATTTGAACTTGATCCATATTTATGTCACTACATAAAGTTCAAACTACATTAAATAGCCTCAGGACCTTAGTTTATTGGATTCAAGATTAAAATTTCAATAATAACTTTATCGAAAAATAAAACGGAATATGTTTATTAATTTACAAACTACGAGTTTTAGGACAAAAAATCCAATAAACTTCTACTTGGACTAAAACTCCTAGTGGAGTATCACAATGTTGAATTTAAGTGAGAAACATATGAGTACAATAAACATATGAATACAATAAACTAGGGCATATACCTAAAAGTTCTCCCACTTGTCCTAGTTTACAAACTTCGTAGACCTAGACTCTGTAGGTGACCTTCAAACACTTTAACCGTGAGGGCTTTTGTAAAAGGATCAACAATGTTTTGCTCAGAAGATATCTAGGTTACTACAACGTCTCCACGATGTACAATCTCCCGGGTCAGATGGTATTTTCACTCAATATGCTTGTCGCGCTTGTGGCTTATTAGTTCTCTTGAATTTGCAACTACACCACTATTATCACAATATAGCAATATAGGGTGATAAGCAGATGCATATTTGGAACAACTTCTAAATCTGTCATGAATTTCCTCAACCATACTGATTCCTTTGCTGCTTCGCAAGCAGCTACGTATTCAACTTCCATTGTAGAGTTAGCTATACAAGTCTGTTTTATGCTTCTCCACACTACTGCTCCTCCGTTAAGAGTGAACACTGATCTAGATGTAGACTTTCTAGCATCTTTATCGGTTTGAAAATCAGAGTCAGTGTATCCAGTAAGGATTAAATTCTTAGTACCATACACGAGCATGTAGTTCCTCGTTCTCTTAAGATACTTGAAGATATTCTTAATGGCAGTCCAATGATCATATCCAGGATTGAACTGATACCTACTGACTATCCCTACTGCGTAGCATATGTCAGGTCTAGTACATAACATTGCATACATCAGGCTCCCTACTGCGGAAGCATAGTGAATGCGTCTCATATCCTCAACCTCTTGAGGTGTCTTAGGACATTGATCCTTTGACAAATGAATTCCATATCTGTAAGGTAACAGACCTCTTTTGGAATTCCGCATCTTATACCTAGACAATATTTTGTCTATATAAGTTGCTTGAGACATGGCTAGTGTTCTGTTTTTGCAGTTCCAAAAAATCTGAATCCCGAGAACATACTGTGCATTTCCCAAATCTTTCATTTGGAACTGTGTTGCTAGCCATTTCTTGATGTCAGTTAGGTAACCTATTTCATTCCCAATGAGTAGAATATCGTCAACATATAAAACTAAGAACGCTATAGTAGAAATGACGATCTTCTTGTAAACTTAAGGCTCGTCAACATTCTATACAAAGCCATAATATTTGATCGCAGTATCAAATCTTATATTCCAAGATCTAGAAGCTTGTTTCAACCCATAAATGAATTTTTGAAGCTTCCAAACCTTTTGTTCTTGACCCTGTGTAATAAACCCCTCTGGTTGAGCCATATAGATACTCTCCTCAAGATCTCCGTTTAGAAAGGCTGTCTTGACATCCATCTGCCAAATTTCATAGTCATAAAAGGTGGCAGTGGATAAGAGTATTCTAATCGACTTAAGCATGGAAATGGGAGAGAAAGTTTCTTCATAGTCCACTCACTCTCTCTGGGTATAACCCTTTGCCATAAGTCGAGCCTTAAAAGTCTGTACATTACCGGCTTGGTCTCGTTTTCTCTTGTAGATCCATTTACAACCAATTGGTTTTACATCATTTGGTTGATCTACAAGTTCCCAGACAGAATTGAAGTACATAAACTCCATTTCGAGGTCCATGGCTTTAACCTACTGATCACAATCCACATCTTTTATCGCCTGTTTATAGGTCGATGGATCCTCTATGCCATCATCAAGTATGACAACTTGTGTTTCTGTTAAACCCAAGTAATAGTCAGGCCGATGAACAACCCTCCCACTATGTCGAGGCTTTCTCAACTCTTGAGAAGGATGTGACTGACCAGATGTACTAGTTTTATCTACTACTTTAGTAGATGAACTAGTTCTATCTATAGCGTTTTTGGAAATTTCATTCAATACTAGTCTACTGCGAGGTTGATGACTTCTTATGTGGTCTTCCTCTAAGAATGTGGCATTTGTCGATACAAATACCTTATTCTCTTGAGGATCGTAAAATAGACCACCTTTTGTTTCTTTTGGATAACCTACAAATAGGCATAGTTTTGAACGACGTTTCAATTTTTTTAGGATTTTGCACCAACACGTGTGTCGGGCATCCCCAAATCCTAAAGTGACGTAAACTGCCTTTACGCCCTTTCCATAACTCATAAGGTGTTTCTGAAACACTTTTAGAGGGAACGTTATTCAAAATATAGACATCAATCTCTAATGCATGTCCCTAAAAGGAATCAGGTAACTCAGCAAAGCTCATCATTGAGCGAACCATGTCCAATAAGGTTCTATTTCTTCTTTCAGATACACCGTTCTGCTGTGGCATATTAGGTGTAGAGAGTTGTGACTTGATTCCGTGTTCTATCATATAGTCTTGGAATCTTAAGTCTATGTACTCCCCACCTCGAACTTTTCAAAAGAATCAGACTTGTGATGCATTAGGTCAATATGACCATACCTTGAACAATCATCAATAAAACTGATGAAATATTCATACCCACCTCGAGCTTTGACATTCATCGATCCACAGAGATCCGAATGTACAAGCTCTAAGGGTATTGTGGCTCTGAGACCTTTTCCAGTAAAAGATCTCTTAGTCATTTTTCCCTCAAGACAAGACTCACATGGAGGTAAAGAATTGTCTTCTAACTGATTTAGGAGTCCATTCTTAACCAATCTCTCAATCCTATTGAGATTTATATGACCAAGTTTTAAGTGCCATAGATAGGCATTAGAAGAAACTGTTTTTCTTTTATTCTGAGTTTCGACTATTCTAAACATCTCAGTATTTAAGACAATTTTTGCTTTAGTTGGTCTTAACTTATATAAGTTGTTTTCAAGTATAGCAGAACAAATTTGCATACCTTTTCTGAAAATGAACGCTTCATTAACTTCAAAAGATATTTTATACATTTGTTCCAATATACATGTGATAGATATTAAATTCCTTCTCATTTTAGGAGCATACAAAACATCTTTAAGTATGATATATCTATCGTTGAAAAAACAACTTCAAGTCTACCACTGCTTCGGCCGAGACAACCTCTCATGTTCCAACCTTGAGGGTGGTCTCGACTTCTTCAAGTTTTTTCTAGGAACTAGTTTCCTAAAAAGAGAAGCAAATATGATTAGTGGCTTCTGAATCCAATATCCAGGTTGAGGTATCATCCTCCACTAAACATGTCTCAGCAACTAGTAAATCATATTTACCTTGTGCTTCTTTTCAAAGTAGGGCCTGAGGAAATTCCTCAGTTAAGACAAATCTCAATTCATCTATTACTAGTGTTAAATTCATATTATTTTTCCATGTTGAGTAATTATCGCCGTTTAGTTTCTTGGAAGCTAAGAGTTGATCTAAAGAGCTAGTCATGCTGAAAAGAAAAACATATCCTTTTTAGTAAAAAAAACATTAATCTTTTGAATCCAATCAAGTTTAGCAAAAAAAACTTATAATGCACCCTTCATTATTATATTTTGCAACGATATTTCAACGGTTTAGAATAACCTTCATCGAGGGGTGATCGACTATTCCTCCATTGAACCAAGACTATCTTGACTAGATACTATCACCAGAATAACTCTTATCCCTATAGTAACTCAGTTATCGCTACTTTGATCAAGAATTTACTAACACTTAGTAATTCTCGTAAGTGTGACCCTCCATTTTAAAACCTCAAAGATCGGAATCATTATGCTCCCGAAGTTGAAAAGACAAGAATAAAAATGGACCTGAGAGACCCTATCAATTTCTAGAGTTCGTGGAGTTTTGAATCCTATAATACAGCCCTCCGATTGGTAAGGTCGCTCCAGGGCAGACATGCAGGCGCATTATAGGAATCTCACGGTGCGAACTAATGGAAGAGATCATAAGATATGTTGACACACTTCCTTCTCCCAGTTACTATGAACAACTTCCCCTATTCACCTTGGTATTGACTCATGCACACACTCTCCGAATGAATTCCACTCCCTGGGCGGCCCAAAGGCAAGCATGAATCTTACGGTGTGAACTCTTAGGGACGCTGGAGCTTAAAGTACATTACTTCTCTTCAGCTGAAGTGTTCTAGACGGTTAGGGTATAAAATACTTAGCGATACATTTCGGCTAACTAAACATATCCTAAGCCTAGGCCCGAGTATAACTTTTATACTGGATTTTTAACCTACGATATCTAGGTGATAAACAAATTTTATTACCTCACACTACTCATGCATGCTCATAAAATCGGTTTAACCTAACTCAGACGTCGGCTCGATCTCCAGGTAGTAGGTGTTCCATGAACCGTCAACTTAAAAACCTTCAACCTTAGTCATCTTATCTGACTTTTTTCCAAGATCTCGCCGGATGAGTTTTCTTGTAACTTCGGTTTTACAAGATATCGACCTATTTTCTATGAAAATTGGGATTGCTTGATGGTTAACCCTAAATGAGCATGCATCTTATCTTTGTTATAGATTTTAGAAGTCTAGGTTATTTTATAACAATTATAAAATAAATTATAACAATTATAACCCTAGAGCATTCATCTATAATATGCTTCCTTCAATCAAACATGCTTTAATATAACACCTATATTAAAACTAAGCATGCATAGTATATTTTTTATAACACTTATAAGATATAACAAATGCATGTCACATGCTTTTCCTATGGTGGGGTTTTAAAACTATATGGCATACTTATGCACACATAATCAAACAACATTATACATCACATGCAAAATAGGTAAACAACACTAAAGTGGACCAATTTTGGCATTGAAAACAAACAAATAACTAATTTATTACAAAATTCAGCAACCAGCTTCCTGGAATCAGCTTCAAACACTTTCAACCATCTCGAACCGGCCCAAAAACACCAAAAACCAAGTTGAGTTGGTCAAACCGGCTTAACTAAGTCAAATAGACCGGTCCAGCCCATCTGGACCGGCTGGTCAACGGAGGCGCGGGGCGGGTCAGGTCGACGGAACGTGCGGGTCACGTGCAAGCGAGCGGCGGGTCGGATCCGGACGGGGTAGGCGGCGAAGCTAGGCGTGCGTGCGAGGCAGCTTCGGGCGAAAAATCGGGTCAGGTCTCGGAACGAGCTGGATTCTTTGTCGACAGCTGGTGCGCGGGGCTTCTTCGAACCAGATCGGATTCGGGCTAGCGGGTTGGGTCTGGGAGCTCTTCTCGGGTCTGGAGACTAAAATCGGGTCTGTGAACAAATTTTCTCCATTTTTGCTGGTGTTCTCTCTTCTGGAATCAAGAAATTACAGCCTAATTTCAACTCTAATGACTCCAACAAATTTAAAGACCCTTTTTCACACATTAATGCTCATAAACATATGAGCAATTACAAATTTTCACGAGAAATTTAGAGAAAAACAATGCCAAAATCATAATAAATCCACTTTAGTCCACATTTCATTCAATACTTGAATAGATAGGAAAAACACCCACCAAAAGCAATTGAGCGTAATTCTAGCATGATCTGATACCACATAATGGAACACGAGATATACGCAGTGGAATTAGGATCTAATTACACTCTAATTGCTTTTAACTTAAAGGAAAAACATGTAATTTCATGGAAAAAACAGTAATTAACTTAGATGGGATACAACCTTTGTAGCTCCCGAACAATGCTTTTCCTCGCTGAATCTCGATCCGAACTCTTCCGAACCACCACTAGAGTTGACCTACTATCCTTTGGACTCAGAACCGAGTTGTGGGACCTGGTGGATGAAGAAAACTGAGAGAGAGAAAAAGATGGAAAAAAGAAATAGAATGTTGGATTAGGATTGAGTTTTAAATTTTTCTCCAAAAAATGTGATTTTTCTAGCCCAAATTTACAAAACAATTTTGGCAAAATGGCAAAACCTTTTTTATTCAAAATGAAAGCCCATTTTATAGAAAAAAACCATGCAACAATTGCATTAACCAAATCCATGAATACCCAACACCTATAATCTACCATCTTAGTAGGCTTAATGTCTCCACTATAAGCCAACACCTAGCCCACTATTTTGTTAATGGAATTATCCAACAAAAGTTTAGATTTTCCCACTAACTTTAGTCAAAGGGCAAAATAGTCATTTTGTCAAAGTCAAACTTTGACCAAAAAGTCAACATTTTGACTTTTTATGATTTTTTCGTGTTGACTAATTTTGACTCCCGAGCATGAATCCGCATTCATTTTCTTAAAATTAAAATCACATTTGAATATAAGGTCGGTCAAAGTTTGACTCTTCAAAGTCAAAAGTCAACTCTTTGACTTTTTACATCTTTGACCATTTCCATTATTTTCGAGCTTCTGAATATGAACATATTCATATCCTTGATATTTAAATCACATTTAAATATTAATGTTGTATCTCTAAACTGAGAACCCGACCACTATATCACATATACTTGTCGGTTTCTCTCTCTTCACCTAATTCGAACAATTCGAATCATTCTATCATAATGTTCTAAGTTTATTCCATATGAGCTAGTAGGGGAACCTAATAGACTTATAGATCATGGGCTCTAACGATTTGAGATTAGCTGGCTAAACTCTTTAGACGGAGCTAATCAACATTCGTTAACTAACGGGTCATTCCACTATAGTCCCGTAGTTGCATTCCCCTCACTATAGATATATTTGTGTCCATTTGATATAACCATTATTAGTAAGCTAATCCTTCACAGGTTGTTCATAATCTCGGCTGGGTCATAAAAACCGTTTTACCCTCAAGACTACATCTTATTCCTTAAGTTCCATTGATCCTCTAATGAAGAATTGGTTTAAGGTCCAACCTATAAACCGAATCCCTCTCGAGCCAAGGAGAGGGTGGACCCCTTGTTCAAGACCTGGATTCAGTACTAAAGGGAACAACCTATCTACTATCCCTATAACGGGTAGGAGTGAATTTCGTCTTGCACCCTATGTTTCCAATTATCCACCCGATCTTACCTCTGAAATGGGAGGCTTATTGGGCCAGCGATGATGAGCTGTCCTCATCTATGCAGATCTAAGGATAATTCCGAGTGAACAGGAGTTCATAGTTAGCTCAGGATTAAGATTAAGTTACCTAGGTCATCAATTAACGAAATAGTCAGTTTTATACATAAAACGACATTTAGAACGTAAAAAGTGACTATTCATGGTTCAGTCTTATGCAAACTCATTGTATAGGGTGCCCCTACTCACATATCTCTATATGAACGATTCAGGATCACATCGTTTGTACTAACTACAAAGTGGGCCGCATCCATAGTGTCCCCAGAATAAGGCGCCCAACCTTATTCATATACTATAGACCATTTTGGCTATATATTTGAACTTGATCCACATTTATGTCACTATATAAAGTTCAAACTACATTGAATAGCCTCAGGACCTTAGTTTATTGGATTCAAGATTACAATTTCAATAACAACTTTATCGAAAAACAAAATGGAATATGTTTATTAATTTACAAGCTACGAGTTTTAGGACATAAAATCCAACAGTTGATTCATGGTGTTGGACTTAAACAAACTGTTTTGAACCTTGGACCCTACTATCCTTAGCTTGTTTGTGAGTTTATTGTGAATCTTCCCTCTGGTTTTGCAAATTTAGCTAGCCCAAATTATAAGAGGGTGCATATCAGACGTCATCCACTTGTTTCTCTACTGCTGCGAACAACCAATTTCTACATCGAAATGTGCCTGAGAATGTGAAGGAACATCATTCTTCTCTCAGAGATTTAGTATTTGAGCTAACTAGAAGAGCCCATTCCACTTGGCCTCAAAGGGGTCAAATGCCTACTGCTGGTTTTGAGTGTTAAATATGTTATTCTACACAAGATTGGCATTTATAAAAGGCGCTCATCCTTTCACAAATCGAGCTTATCCATTACTCTTGTAACCTTAATGTATCAGATAAGGACTCAAGCTCAGTTCAATTGTGGTGTTTGTGCTAAACAAGACTAAAAGGCATATTGGGTCCACAACTATTAAGTTGCCTATTTTCTTTCCTTGCCTTATCTGTGGTATTCTACTGTCCTAGAAGTCTGATCTTCTATCCCCTATAGAACCTATTTGGGCTTCTCCAAGTCTCTTCTCCATCAACCCAAAGCTTCTGCAAGGACACCATGTTCCTGACCTAGACACTACCCCCACGACTCATCATCTTCATGGTCCAAATAGAGCTTTAATTGAATCTACTTTTGGTGGTTGCATCTTTCACGTACTCTCAAATGAATCTCAACCTTGATTCTATGATGCACAGACTTCGGGAGAGAAAGACTGAGGTTGATAAGGTTTTACAGATTATGTGGTCTGCCTTATCTAGAAATGGAGGAGCATCTACTTCTCAATCGAGGAGTTGATTGTTTTTTTAACAGCCAGAAAGGGGAAGTGTTTGGTTGTGATTGTTGTGTTCGGCTTTGCTTCTAGTTTTGATATTTGATATTTTGCTACATCTGATCTTGTGTTTCGGTTGGTATTGTCTGGACTTATGATTTATGATTTGATTTGCTCCGGAAGCCCTTGTTGTTTGGGCTTGTATTGTCTTGTTACTGATGATGTTATGCTTTTTGTCAAGCCTTTCTTTCAGACATCCTTTTCTTGTTGATATTTGGTTATTTGGTTTATTCCGCCTATAAAAAGAATAAAAATATAAACCAAAGGGAGAATTTTTTGGAGATTTGTTAGTTGTCTTTATATTTTTTTCTAGGGCAGAAGTTTCTGCAGATGTCTCAAATAAAGTCTTAACATCTGTATGTGACATCAGAGTATCTTCCTTAAGAATATTTTCCTTATTTGGAAATATCTAGGTATAATATTTTGTCCATTCCTTTATCGAAGCACATCCTTTCTTTTCCAAATGTGGATTTGTTTCCTTTCTTGGATTCGATTATTAAATGAGAATTATGTTGATCATTTAGATGTAACACCCGAACCCTCACAGAATTCCTTAGGTTGAGAGAGAACTCAGATTTGAAGCCTTGAAAGGAAAAATTTTGGTTAAGTACCTAAACTATGCCTTGGAGGAAGTAATAGTACTTCGAAAAATTTCTAAGTGTTGGAGGCATAGTAGATTGGAGTTAAAATTTGGCTAAGTATCCAAACTATGCTATGAGAATAAGAGTTGGATTTATAGCATAGGAAAGAATGGAGAATTCTAGCTAAGTTCAACTCATAGTATAGTTAAGGAAATAAGTCATAGCGTAATTGATAGCATAGTTGACAAAGTCCTAGCATAGTAAGTGAAGCCATGGCATAGCTAAGGAAGCTCAACTCATAGCATAGTGGAGTAAAATCCTACCATGTTGGGCATATGGTAGGTGCATCCCAAGGAAAGCTTTGGACAATTTTGGATGAATGAAGAGCTATACTGTGAGCATAAGAGATTATGTTGTGAGCATGAGGAGCTATGCTACAAGCATAAGAGACTATGTTATGAGCATAAGAAGCTATGCTACGAGCATAAGAGACTATGTTGTAAGCATGAAGAGCTATGCTATGAGCATAAGGAGCTATACTGTGAGCATGAGGAGCCATGCTTTGAGATGAGGGACAAGGTGAAAGCATGGGAAAGAATTGGTTAAGTGTTAAGTAAATCGTGTATTGAACTATGCAAAACCAAGAGAGGAAACTGAGTTGGGTGCATAAAGTAAGGTTGGTAAATGCATATGGTATTCAAGGGGGAGAATTTAGCTAATTGTTAGACAATATGAAATTATAAATGGAGGAAACCCTAAAGATTGGAGTGTTGGGCATGTAGATGATGAAGTGGGCACAAAGATGCCCACGTGGACGCATACTTTGAATTAAAGAGAGGTAAAGTGGATGTATGACTATGCTTTGAGCTCAAAGAAGAAAGCTGTGTTATGAGAAAGAGATGAAAACCAAGAAAGTATGAAGTTGAGGAAGAGTTGGAAGCATAAGGAAGGAGTTGGACGCATACCTTAAGAGAAACACATAGCCAAACACATAATCAGGATAGGAACCCAAGAAGGAAGCTATGCTATTAGAAAGAGACAAGTTGGTAACATAGTTAGGGAACCATGCGTCCAAACCTAGAGAACCATGCGTTGAACATCTCGTGGTCGCATAGAAGGTGATGATTGGACGCGTACAAGGTTGGTTGGTGAGGTACCATGCATTGACTTGAGTTACTTAGGGAGCAAGGTCAAATTAACAGCAAAGTTGGGTATATGATTCAACCAAATGAAGTCTTGGACCGAGTCAAGGATGAGGTGGATGCATAAGAGGGCATGCAAAGTGTTGAAGTGCCACCTCAAAGAAAGCCATGTGTTGGCCTATGCATGGTGAATACATCTAAGTCTTGCATGCAAGGAGGAGGTGCCGAAGGTGTTTTGTTGGGCTTTGCATGGTGTTGACACCTTGGTTTTCCAAGCACATGAGGTTTCATGAGTTAGGAGCATGCAAAGGGCGACAAGGACACTTCTGAAGGTTTATAAATACCCTAAGGAGGTCTCATTTCACCTCACAACTCAAATTTCCTCCAAGAAGTACCAAAAGGAGAAAGTTGGAGAGAATTGCGGTTTTCAGGGGGAGGCCTATGTGTTGAGGAGGAAGGCTATACATTGAGCATAACTGACTATATGCCCAGCTTGATGACCATGCATTGAGTAGAGCAATCAAGGTGCCTAGAAGAGCTGCCATGCGCCCATCTGCCCTAAAGTAGCCCTACTCTATGCCCACTACTATCCAAAAGTGTTCAAAGGCCTAGTTTCAAATCAGTTGGAGTTGGTAAGCTAAATTTAGGGCCAAGAAGATATTCTAAGGTTATTCTAGTCCTAAACATGAGTTTCTAAGCTAGTACAGGCCTAAAATTCCAAAAGGAATCAGGAAACCAGGAGGCTTGGAAAAAGGGGAAGCTCTACTAACGAAAATGTGAGTGGTATTCTTGAAGGTTACTTGTGAAATTATATATATAAATATATGTGTATCTTGCATGGGATAAGAATACACGACACGTGATTGTCAGGGGGTCAAAGACCTAGTTCCTAAGCCTGTGGCAAAATCTCACGAGAGACGTGTAGGAAGTACTTCTTGTAGGATGGTCAGAGGACCGACAGGTCTAGTTTCTAAGCCACACTACAGTCACACTTTTAGACTTAAGTTTGTTATTATGAGTTTTTGTAGTTAAGAGTCTGGAGTTTTTAAGTTAAGTTTGAGGTTTATGTAAACTTTATATTGGTTGTAATAAAATAAGTTATAGATTTATTGTTATTTTTCCTTGGTTGTAAGTTTACTAAGCAAAATAGGTAATAATGGATAATACGTATCATAAAAGAGTGGTATCTACGGTCCTCATGCCTTCTTTTGGGCGTGAGAGGTGAGCTCGGGAGGGGGTGTGACATAGGGTTGATGTTTTTTTTAATCAAGCAAGACATTTTCTACTCTACGACCATTCTTGTGCATCGTTATGTTCTTGCTTGTTGCTCACCATTCCGCTGTGAAAGTTTTTCATCCGTTGAAGTGCAATACTTTGAAGTAAATCACTGTCTTATGGGAGCCTAAGCCATTGCTGCCAGAGAAAGGATTCTCGGTCTTAGGGGGAGCCTAAGATTTAGCTTCGGAGAAGGAGTACTCCATCATAGAGGGATCCTAACATTCTAGTGAAGGGAGTTTGTTGACTTGAGAAAAGATATCATTATGAGAGAAGTCTCACTCATCATCGAAAGACAAGGTGATCAACACTAATATTGTCAAACTTCGGGGGAGCTTAAGATTCAGCTTCTGAGAAGGAGTTCTCTATCTTAGTGAAAGAATCTATAGATAGGGATCCTTGAGCGGAAGTGGATCGTCCCAATTTTTCAATTTTTTGTAGAATAATAATTTTACAGAGAATAACAAGAATTATGCATTTAATTAAAAAATTTACAGTATGCTCTCAAAGCTTCACGTAATTCCTTTCTCCAAAAAGTCACAAACAGAACTTAGACCAATTGGGCACCACCACAATGAAACCTTTATATTCTCAAGATGAGAACCTTTGAGTTGTGAGGTCTGGCTATTTTGGTGAGGGAAGAGATTTTTAGAGATTTTAAGAGAGAGAAGGAGGAAGAATTTCTTTTTACATAACCTTTTTGTAAATTATGTTTTGTGTGTATGCTTTATTCCAGAAACCAGAGGAAGAAGATGAATAATAACCCATCTCCGGCCACTAATATGGTGGAGAAAAAGAGAGAGGGAGGGAATTACAACTCCCTCCTATAATGTATTTTTAAAAAATAAATAAATTTAATTTATTTATTATGTATATATAATAACTACCTTATCATATAGTATATATTAAACTATATGTTATATCAAATGTAACATATAACCTATAGTTTCAATATTGTATCATATACAATATAACCTATAGTTTTTATTTTCTCACCAGTGGCATTTAATATAAATCTCATTTATATTAAATTTAATTATATGAATCAAATTCATATAATTAATATTTGAATCACATTCTAATATTATTTTGTTCTCAAATATACTTTATATTATAACGTATCAAATACAGTATAATAATTATATCATATATAATTAAAAAGTAACTTGATAATATTACAGGTAATTAATTCCCTTAATTAATTTGAACAATTCAAATTAATCCAAAAATTGATTCTCATTAATTCTCATTGAGCTACAGAGGGGATCTTATGGACCTGTAGCTTGAAGCTCCAACGGTAGATGAATAATTAATTAAACTCTTTAATTAAATTATTCACCATCTGTTAACTGTCGAGCACTCCACTAAAGACCGACAGCTGCACTTTTTGCACTACAGATATATTTCTGTGTCCATTGGATATAACCAGTCAATAATATGATGACCTTTTACAAATTGCTCGTAAGTACAACAGGATCAAAATTACCATTTTACCCCTACAGTTACATCTAACTCCTTATATACCACTAATCCCTCTAATGAACAATAAATCATAGTTCAACTATGACCAAACCCCCCCTCGAGCCAGAAGAGGATGTGGCACCACATTGTTTAAGCCTCGAAATCAACTCTTAAGGGAGCAATTTATCAACTTACCCCGACGTTAGGGAGGGAGCGAATTCCTTCTTGTGTAGTTGTGTTCCCAACTCCCCAATCAGATGAATCCCCAAAATGGTAGGCTTATTGAGTTGGCCATCTGGCCATTCTCACCCATACAAATCAAAGGACTGCCTTCATAGAAAGGAATTAATAACCCACTCAGGATTTAGGTCATGTTACCTATGGTCATCCTGGTGAAATATAAGTCTCAATTATGATTGGCGTTATAAAATAAGACTAGATATTTCGTGGTCCGATCTTATACAAACTCCTTGTATAGAATAACCCCGCTCACATGTCTCCACATGAATTATCATGATTAGATCGTTTGTAGCACTTTACAACAATCGTAACATCTACAAAGCAGGTCGTACTCGTAATGTCAACAGGATAAGGTATCAAACTGTATCCATCTACAACAGACCATTTAGGCTATCACTTAAATATGATACACCCGTATGTCTCTACATACATGTTTAAGCTCCTATAACCTAGGATGTTAGTTTATTGGTTTGTGGTTAATGCAAATAAAAATGAAATAAAATATCACATATTTTATTACATAAAATGTTTGTAGATTAAAAGTACAAACTATAGGACCCTACAAGATTTAGGGCATCAACCCCAACAATCTCCCACTTGACCTAAAGCTAGTAAGGTGTACAATATAAAAGTCAAACTAAAATAGAAAGTACACAAAACAATAAACTAGGGTATAACATGCCTAGTATACAACTCTCCTACTTGCCCTAGTCTAAACGTGGCTTGTCCTATAGACTCATACTCTGTAGGTGACCCTCAAACACCTTAGCCGTGAGGACTTTTGTAAATGAACGTTGTACTCTTAAGCTATCTGCGTGACGATCACGTCCACTCTATGAAAAATCTCTCAGATGAGATGATACTTTCGCTCTATATGCTTTTCGCGCTTATGACTACTAGGCTCTTGAGAATTAGCCACAACACCACTATTATCACAATAAAGTGTGATAGGTTTTGACATGTCTGAAATGACTTCTAGATCAGTCAATAATTTCCTGAGCCAAACAACTTCCTTAGCAGCTTCACAAGTCGCTACATACTAGGCCTCCACTGTGGAGTTAACAATGCACCCTTGCTTGGTGCTTCTCCAGACTACTGCCCCTCCTTTAAGAGTGAACATTGATCTTGATATGGATTTCCTAGAATCCTTATCAGTCTTAAAATCAGAGTCTGTGTATCCTATAAGGATCAAATCCTTAGAACATACATGAGCATGTAGTCTCTCGTCCTGGATTAGACTGATATCTACTGACTATCTCCACCACATAGCAGATGTCAGGTCTCGTACGTAACATCACATACACCAGGCTGCCAAAAGCCGATGCATAGGGGATCCATCTCATTTCCTTAACCTCTTAAGATGTCTTAGGACACTGTTCTTTAGACAATATTACTCCATGCATGAAAGGTAGTAGGTTTCTCTTGGAGTTTTACATTGAATACTTGACAAACATTTTGTCAATGTATGATGCTTGAGATAGAGCTAACGTTTTGTTCTTTCGATCTTTAAAGATCTGAATTCCTAGAACAAACTGAGCCTCTCTCAAATCTTTCATTTGGAATTGGGTCGCTAGTCAGTTCTTAATTTCAGTCAGTAGACCTACATCATTCCCAATGAGTAGGATATCGTCTACATACAACACTAAAAAAGCTACTAAATTGTTGATGATCCTCTTGTATACACAAGGCTCATCAACATTCTTATCAAAGCCATAAGATTTGATCGCACTATCAAACCTTATATTCCAAAATTGAGAAGCTTGCTTCAGTCCATAAATGGACCGATTAAGTTTACAAACCTTTTACTCTTGACCATGGGTTATAAATCCCTCAGGTTGGTCCATATAAATAATCTCCTTAAGATTGCCATTCAAAAAGGTCATCTTGACGTCCATTCACCAAATCTCATAATGATAGTATGAGGCAATCGACAGAAGGATTCGGATAGACTTCATCATGGCAACAGGTGAGAAAGTCTCCTTATAGTCAATTCCCTCAACTTAGGTATATAACCCTTTGCCACTAGTCTAGCCTTGAAGGTTTGCACCTTCCCGTCAGCACCCCATTTTCTCTTGTAGATCCATTTGTAACCTATAGATTTAACTCCATTAGGTAAATCTATAAGATCCCAAATCAAATTGAAGTACATCGACTCCATTTCGAGATCTATAGCTTTGATCCACTCATCTTTGCCAACATACTCTATTGCCTTCTTGCAAGACAATGGATCCTCAACATCTCCATCAGCTAATATAGCTAGGATTTCTATTAAACAATGTAACAGACAGGTAGGCTCGCAACCCTTCCATTTTGTCGAGGCTCCCTTAACATTTGAGGTGGATTTGACCTATTAGATGATTTAATTTCAACAACTCTTGTTAAGGTGTTGGGTTCTTCAACAACTCTTGTTGAAGATTCAGTAGATTCCTTGGAAAGTTCATTCAACTCAACCTTACTGTGGGATTTGTGCTCCCTTATGTGATTTTCTTCTAGAAAAGTAGCATTTGTCAACACAACTACTTTATTTTCTTTAGGGTCAAAGAAGTAATCACCTCTCATTCCTTTGGGGTAGCCTACAAATAGGCACAGTTTTGAACGAGATTCTAGTTTCTTAGGATTTGCCTTATGCTGGACAATCCCAGATTCTGAAATAACATAAACTAGCTTTACGACTATTCCATAACTCCAAAGGTGTTCTCGTAACACTTTTGGATGGAACATGGTTTAAAATATACGCTGCAGTCAATACTACAAAACCCCAAAACGAATCAGGTAAGGAAGCGTAACTTATCATAGACCGAACCATGTCCAAAAGGGTTCGATTTTTCCTTTCTGATGCACCATTCTGTTGAGGTCTACTAGGTGCTGAGAGTTGGGATACAGTTACGTACTCTATCAAATAGTTTTGGAATGTTAGATCCAAAAACTCTCCACCTCGATCAGATCGAAACGTCTTAATTGTTCTATTTAATGAATTTTCAACTTTTGCCTTGAACTCTTAGAACTTTTCAAAGGATTCAGAATTACGTTGCATTAAATAAACATACCCATATCTTGAATAATCATCAGTAAAGGTGATGAAATATTCAAACCCTCCTCTTGCTTTTACATTCATCAGATCACAAAGGTCTGAATGTACTAGCTCTAAGGGTTTTTTGGCCCTATGACCTTTTCCAGTAAAAGGTCTTTTAGTTATTTTGCCTTCAAAGCATGACTCACACACAGGTAAAGAATTTTCTTCTAACTCGCTTAGAAGTCTATTCTTCACCAACTTCCCAATTCTATTGAGATTGATGTGTTCTAATCTCAGGTACCAAAGTTGGGTATTTTCTTTAGGAGAAATTCTAAGTCTTTCATTTTGAGTTATCGCGGTTTTAAACATTTCAATGTTATGGAGGGCTTTAGTTGCTAACGATCTTAGCACATAAAGATTGTTTTCTAGTTTAGTAGAACAAATATTGACACCATTCTTTAAAATAAACACTTTACTTATAGACAAATATATACAATAACTTTGTTCTAATAAAAACTTTACAAAAATTAAGTTCCTCTTTATGTGATATGTGAGTCATTGTAGTGTTTATGTACTACAAATATCATCGTGAGAGGAGTCTCACTAATTGTTTGAAGCCAAGATGATCAACACTAATATTGTCAAACTTTGGGGGAGCCTAAGTTCACTTGAGAGGGAGTCTCACATCTAAGGGGAGCCTAGGTGTTCAATGGGTTTAGCTCTACGTGAGTCATTGTAATGGTCATGTATTACAGATAAGTATTGTGTTGTAAACTGCATAACTCTTTAATACTGGTGGATGATATTTACTAGACACATTGCTTCCTAGACATGGGTGATTCTGTTGGGATTGATGTCTTAAATCTAGTGTATCTCGTAGTTTGTAGTTTTGTTAACAAAAATTATTTATCTAATAAAATCAAAGGTATTTTATTTGACATTTATACTGCATTAAATCAATCCAATAAACTAAGATCCAAGGTTATTGTACGAAACTTAAACATGTATGTGGAGACATACATGTAGTTCATGTTCAAGTAATAACCTAAAAGGTTTGCAGTAAATGGATGAAGGTTGGGTGCCTTATCCTAGTAACATTATGGATACGACCCACTTTGTAATTGTTATATGAGATGTAAAGTGTTAAATAGAACATGAATCATATTGTTCATGTAAATACATGTGAGTGGGGATATCCTATATAAAGAAGTTTATACATAGACTAGACCACATAATAATTAGTTTCTCTTGATAACACCGTTACTTGAAGAAACTAAATTTCACTAGGATGACAACCGAAGACTTGACCTTAATTCTGAGTGAGTTGTGAACTCCTATTTAGGACGGTAGACTTTTGATCTGTATGAGTGAGAGTAGTCATGATAGCTAACTCAATAGGTCTACCATTTTGGGGATTTGTCTAATTAGGGAGCTGGGAACACAACTACACAAGATGGAATTCACTCCTTCCCATTCCTTGGAAAAGTAGATAAATTGCTCCCTTAATAGCTGGTTTCAGGTCTTGAACAATGAGGCTTCAATCTCCCACTGGGCCTAAGAGGTGTTAGTTTATAGTTACAATATAAACTGCTTGTTCATTAAAGGAATCAGTGGTACTTAAGAAGTTAGATGTAACTGCAGGGGTAAAACGGTATTTTGACCCAACTGTAGTTATCAGCATTTATGAAGGGTCATCACTTTGTTGACTGTTATATCCATGGACACAGAAATATATCTACAGTGTGAAGAGTGCAACTACTGGTCTTTAGTAGAGTAATCGGTAGTTAATGAATATTGATTAATTGGATTAAAGGTGTTTAATCAATTATCTCATATCATTGGAGCTTCTAATTTGTAGGTCCATAAGGTCCCCTTGTTTGCTCACTAAAGAATAGTAATGAGGAATGATTTAGATTGTTTAAATCAAATGAGGGAATTTTATATTAATGAGATTAATATATAATGGTTAATTATAGATATGATCTATAATCCAAATATGTCAGAGAGATATATTTGAATAAGATTCAAATATTAGGTTCATATGAATTGAATTCATAAATAAGTGTATACATACGAATATGTGATATTTATATGTTAATAAACTCCATATTAAATATGATTTAATATAGTTATTTAATTGATTAATTAATGGTTAATTAATTGATTAAATAATAATGGAGATTGGAGGTTAGCATAAATATATGATATTTACGATAATTAATTAAATATATATTAAATGGGATTTAATATATGATTATTTAATTAATGTGTCAATTAATTAAATAAGAGTTATTCTTAGAGAAATGGTTAACCCTTCTCCATATAAATATATTGTTATAGCCCATTTTGGGTAAGAGTTTTTATTACACAAAACGTAGCCTCCATGTCTCCAACTTCTCTCTAATTTCTCTCTAGAAGTTCTCTACTCTTTTCCTCCTCAAAGTTCTTAGAGACCACTCTTTCAAGTTCTTTGGAATCCTAGAGAATAGTAAGGTAATTTTGTTAGTGGTGTCCTTCTTCATTGGAGAAGTTAGAGATCATTGCTAACGGTGGAAGAAGAAAGCTAGAAGAATCAACAAATGTGAGTTTTGATTTCTTCTCTTCTTTCTCTTTTCTAGCATGCTTATAGTTTTGTTTAAATGTTTATCCTACAAATTCATGTTTCATTTTACTATTTTTGTTTCCATAAAAATCAATTTTCTAAATGCAAGGTGTTCACACGCTTCTGCAGGAATTCGATTCCTTTTAGGTGTTCAGGGGTTTGACCTTGAAAGAAAAACTTGGAATTTATAATAAGGATGTTCAAGCTGATCCCACTACTTTCCAGCATAGAAAGAGATCCAATGATAGCAAATCTGATTTACTTGTCCTGAAGTCGTGCTTAGTAGAGAATAATGATTATGATTGTATAGTTGATTCAGTGGTTACTAATCACGTGTATTCTTCCCTCCAGGTATTTGATTCCTGGAGACAATTGGAAGCTGGAGAGATGACTTTTCAAGTTGATACTGGTGAGGCAATTCAAGCTGTTATCGTAGCCAGGTTTAAGTTATTCATGGACAAGAAACGATATATGTTATTAGATAACGTATATGCAGTTCCTGATATGAAAAGGAATTTGATCTTTGTTTTTTTGTTTGATTGAGCAAAATTATTCTCTCTCCTTCTCTAGAAGTAAAGTGTTTATTTCCAAAAACGGAATGAAGATAGGATTTTCTTCAAAAGAAAGTAACTTATATATACTAAGGTTATTAGTTACAAAGGTTGTCCTAAATACTGAATTGTTCAGAACTGTGAAGAGACTGAGGTTGAAAACTTGTTAGGTAAAAAGGTAAAAATAATACGATCTGATCGTGGTCAAGAGTATATGGATTTAAAATTTTAGAACTATATGATAGAATATGGAATAACATCCCAAATCTCAGCCCCTAGTACACCTCAGTAGAATGGTGTATCGAAAAAGAGAAATAGAACCCTGTTGGACATAGTTTGGTCTATGATGAGCTATGTTTAACTTCCTGACTCCTTTTAGGGATTTGCATTAGAGACTGCTATTTACATTTTGAACAATGTTCCATCCAAAAGTGTTTCTAAATACCTCTGGAGTTGTGGAGAGGCTGTAAAGGTACTTTATACCACTTCAGGATTTGGGGATGTCCAGCCCATATACTTGTGACAAATCCCAAAAAACTGGAATCTTATTTGAAAGTATGCCTATTTGTTGGCTATCCCAAGAAAATGAGAGGTGGGTACTTCTTTGATCCAAAGAAAATTAAAATGTTTGTATCGACAAACTCTACCTTCTTAGAGAAAGACCATATAAGAGACCACAAACCACAAAGCAAAATAGTTTTGAGAACAATTTCTGATGATAATACTAGAATTCCAACAAGAGTTGTTGAAGAGGCAAGTACATCAACAAGAGTTGTTGATGTCGGTTCATCCAGTCAACCTAATCCATCTCAAGAGTTAAGATTGCCTCTATTGGTATTGACAATCAACAAGCAGAAGAAATTTGGATCTTAAGCACTCCAATTCCATTAATTTTAGCAATCAAGCAAGCATATTAATCAACTTAGAAGTATGGTTTCAGAAATTACATTTGAAAAATCCTCCTTCAGCTGTAAATCCGGTTGAATTCTTCACTCCAATGCTTAAAGACTACCACTTGATCTTTCCTATTATTCTCTAAGACCTTAGATTCGAAGGTGGATTCCAAAATGAGGTTGAATCAAGGGTATTGGAGAATTTTTCTGATTTTTTTTTGTCAAAAACTGGAAAGAAATAATTTCTCTCAAGATTAAAATTTTGCATCTCATCATCTAATCAACTCATTTTTTGTTTTGTCTTCCTTCATCATGCAATCCAATTACTAAAGAGGATGACACCCAAGCTTCAACAATTTTGGGTTGAAATGTGAGTGTTAAAAATGGGAAAAACTCACTTAGAGTTTTTCATTAATTTAAATTGATTTTTAACAAAAAAAATCAATTTCAAATTTTGAAATCCAATTTCAAAAATTATTAAGAAAACAATTTTATAAAATATTAATTCAATAATTAATATTGTTGGGGTTGATGCCTTAATTCTCGTAGGGTTCTATAGTTTATAATTGTATTGTACAAACATTTTATTTATGTAATAAAATATGTGATGTTTTATTTCAAAATTAGTTGCATTAACCACAAACCAATAAACTAACATCCAAGGTTATCTTATAGCTTAAACGTGTATGTAGAGATATACAGGTGGATCATGTTTAAGTGATAATCTAAATGGTCTATAATAGATGGATAAGGTTGGATACGCTATCCTGGTGACACTACGATTATGACTTGCTTTGTAGATGTTATAATTGTTGTAAAGTGCTACAAATGATCTTATCCTGACCTTAATCCTGAGTGAGTTATGAACTACTACCTATGAAGACAGTCCTTTGATTTGTATGGGTGAGAGTGGCAAGATCATTGACCCAACAAACCTACCATTTTGGGGATTCGTCTGATTGGGGAGCTAGGAACACAGCTACACAAGAAAGAATTCACTTTGTCCCCAACATTGGGGTAAGTAGATAAATTACTCTCTTAAAAACTGATTTCGGGACTTGAACAATGTGGCGCCACACTCTCTCTTGGCTCGAGAGGGGTTTGGTCATAGTTGAACTATGATTTATTGTTAAAAGGATCAGTAGTACTCAAGAAGTTAATTTTGGCCCAGCTATACTTATAAGCAATTTGTGAAGGGTCATTGTACTATTGACTGGTTATATCCAATGAACATATAAATATATCTGAAGTGCGAAGAGTGCAGGTGTCGGTCTTTAGTGAAGCACCCGATAGTTACAGACGGTGAATAATTTAATTAAAGGAGATTAATTAATTATTGTTCACGTATCATTGGAGTTTCAAGCTACGGGTTCATGGGGTCCCCTCTATAGCTCAACGGGAATAAATGAGAATCTATTTTTGGGTTAATTTAAATTGTTCAAATTAATTGAGGAAATTAATTATATGTGATATAATTAATTTAATCTAATTATATATGTGTTGGGTTTTATATTCTAAAACTCATGGTTTGTAAACAATAAACTTATTCTGTAAATCGATAAAGTTGTTATTGAATATATGAATTGCTTATTTCGTTTTAGAAATAAATCCAATAAACTAAAAGATCCATGACTATTACATGAGTACTTGAACTTTATGTGGAGACATAAGAGTGGATTAGGTTCGAGTAAATAGTCAAAATGATCTATAGTATACGAATAAAGTTGGGTGTCTTATTCTGGTAACGCTATTGGATGCGGCCTACCCTATAGTTGTTACAATTTGTTGTAAAGTGCTACAAACAAAGTGATCCTGATTCAATCATGTATTTACATGAGGAACGGGGGCGTCCTATGAAATGAGTTTGCAAAAGATCGGACCAAGAATTAAGTCACTCTTACTTTATAACATTGTTTACTGTTTAAGACTGGCTATTTCAAAGTGATGACCTAGATAGCTTGACCTTAATCCTGAGCTAACGATGAACTCTTGTTTATTTGAGATAATCCTTATATTTGCATGGGTGAGGGTTGGCTCAACAGCGTCGACTCAATAAACCTCCCATTTTAGAGGTAAGACCAATTAATAGCTGGAGACATAGGGTGCAAAACGGAATTCACTCCTACCCGCTTTTAGGGATAGTAGATAGGTTGTTCCCTTAAGTGCTGACTCCGGGTCTTGAACAAGGGGTCTCACCCTTTTATTGGCCCGAGAGGGACACGATTTAGTGATTGGATCACAAACCAATTATTCATTAGAGGATCAATGGGACTTAAAGAGCAAGATGTAATCTCAAGGGTAAAAAAGGTTTTGTCCCAACTGTTATTTCAAACAACCTGTAAAGGGTTAACTTACTAATCATGGTTATATTGAATGGATATAATATCTACAGTGAGAGGAGTGCAACTACTGGGCTTTAGTGGAGTGATCCTGTAGTTAACGAATGGTGGTTAATTAGGTTAAAGAGTTTAGCCGATTAATCGCGGATCGTTGGAGCCCATGATCTGTAGGTTCATGAGGTCCCCCTACTAGTTCATATTGGACTAAACCTTAGAACAGTGTGACGGACAAATTTGAAGTGTTCAAATTCGATTTTTGGAGCAAAGCGGTAAATATATACGATATATTTAACCTAATATTTAATTGTGAATTAAACATAAAGAAAGAGAAAATAGGAGATATTTAAATAAGATTTAAATATCAAGATTATGAATATGGATTCATGTAAATTGGGATTAGTGTTGGATTTAATATTAAATTAAATTTATTTAATTATTTAATTATTTATTCAATATTAATTTAATTTTAAAATTGACTATTAGAAATAATTTTGAAATTAAATGAAATTAGTCAAAGTTGCATTAAAAGTCAAATTGTTAACTAAGTCAAACAGATAATGGAAGTCAAAATGGTTGACTTTTGACTTTTGAAAGTCAAAAAGTCAATTTTGTTGACTTTGAACTTTGGGAGTCAAACTTTGACCAAGTTAGTGAAAAGATCCAACATTTATGAGTAGAAAATTCCAACTATTGAATTACGAAGTGTTGTCTTCATTTGCCCCACTTAATCTCACTTTGAGTTAGTAGATTTTTTAGTGTCAAATTCTCATCAAACTCAAAGTTGCATGTTTTGCATGTAATGGTCTTTAAATTGGAGTATTTAATGCATTTTAAAAACTCTTGGCCATAGTGGAATTGGATGAGATTATGTGATAATCTCATTGCAATTTTCTCTCAAAGTCTTAACCTTTTCCTCTCCAAATTAGTCACTCACGGGATCCCATCACCCCATTCTAAGGCCGGAGAATAGTCGAGAAGACTCTCGTGGTGGTCTACAAACTGTTTGTGAGGAGATTGGAGTGGATTTGGAGAAGCTTCAAAGTCTACAAAGGTTGTATTCTTTCCCCCCTCTTATTGGCTTAATTTGCATGCTTATCTTTATAATTAACTTAATTAGAGTACCTTAGATCCGTTTTCTTCCGTTGCGCATGTGTTCACTCCATCAATATGATATAATTACTATAATATATTTTGATACATTAATATAAAGTTTATTTGTGAGGAAATAAATATTTGAATATGATTGAAATATTAATTATATGAATTTGATTGAAATATTAATTATATGAATTTGATTCACATAATCAAATTTAATATAAATGGGATTTATATTAAATGTCATTAGTGAGAGAATAGAAACTATAGGTTATATTGTATTTGATACAATATAGAAACTATAGGTTATGTGTTATATTTGATATAACATATAGTTTAATATATATTATACGATAAGATAGTTATCATATAAATATATATTAAATTGATTTATGAAATTAAATAAATTTAATTTATTTTTAAAAATCATTTTTAGGAGGGAGTTGTAATTCCCTTCCCCTATTTTCTCTTTAAAATGTGATAGTGGGTAAGAGGAAAGTAGTTCTTCTTCTTGGTGTGTTTTTCAAAAGTAGATAGAGATTCACATAAACGTTCTAAGATTTTGGGAATCTCATCACTTCTTCCCATCTCTCTTAAAAATCTCTCTCTTCCAAAATAGGCAGAGTCCATAAAACTCTTGAATTCTCACCCAGAGAATACAGTGGTAACATTCGTGGTGGTGTCCTCATTGACGAGTAGAGGGTTCGAGATTGTTTGTGACAAGATTCGGAAAAGGAATCTCGTGAATAAGAGTTCTTCAAGGGTAAGGTTTCTTAAACCTTTTTTATTTTCTGTAATCTCTTTATTTATAAAGCATGCTACTTCTGTCTTTTAAATGCATAATCTATATGTTTTTGTTGTAAAATTTATGTTGTGTAAATTTTGGGTATTTGGTCCAATCCCATGCTTCCGCTCAAGGATTTTCACGGGTTCCTTCAAATATTATATAAAATTCATTAGTTTTTAAATAAAATTAATTTTATAATTAATTTTGTATAAATTTAATTTTCAATAATTAATTATATTAATTTAATATCAAATATTAAATTAATTAAACACCAATTCCTTAAACATGAATCATTATTCATGTAATTATTATTTAAATCATATTTAAATATTATCCAATTATCCAATTTCATTTAATTTGATAATTAAAACGTTTAATTATATCACATATAATTAATAATTCCCTTAATTCGAATTTGAATGTTTCAAATTTTCTCATCACGCTATTCTAAGGTTTAATCCGTTTGTGAGCTAGTAAGGGGACCTAATGGACCTACAGATCACGAGCTCCAATAATATGAGATTAATTGGTTAAACTCTTTAAACCGAATTAATCAATATTCGTTAACTATCAAGTCACTCCACCAAAACTCAGTAGCTGCACTCTCCTGACTGTAGATATATTTCTGTCCACTTGATTTAACTATGATCAGTAAGTCAAACCTTCACAGGTTGTTCGTATTAACAGTTAAGTTAAAATAATCGTTTTACCCCTGTAATACATCTTGCTCCTTAAGTCTCCATTGATCCATTAATGAACAATTTGATGGAATGAATAAGCATGCAGCGGAAGCAATCAGAATCAGTAAGCACTCTAATTACATTTGATTTGAGTTCTAAAAACATCTAAAACAGGTTTTTCAATAAGAAGGTTTCCAAAAATCATACCTTTGAAGAATTCTTCCAATCCAAGTTGCTCTTCACAAAATTTCAACTTTAAATCCACAGTGAACCACCAAGAGATCTTCTTTATTATTCTCAACCTTGAATTTGAGTGGTGGCACTCAAGATTGAAATTAATTATGAAGGATTTTGTGAGGGTTTTGGAGAGGAGAGAATTTCTGCAGAATTACTGAGATTTTTTCAGCAACTCTCACAGCTTCATCTCATAAAAGGAAACTTTTATCCATCTCATGCATGCAGGCACTCAGAAATCGCAGCCACGGCCACCTCAATTTGGTCAAAGAAGTGGGCAAAGTATTTGAATTTCAAGAAGACACCAAGCTAGTTCTTAAAATGTGGAAAACTGCACTACATCAAATTGTTTTTCTTTTAAATTTTCACTTTATTTAATTCAAAATTAAATAAAATCAAATATTCAATTTCTAAACTTGAATTTTAATTTTAAAATTAATTTGATTTTAATTAATTAAATAATAATTTAATATCAAATTTAAATTAATCAAACACTTAATTTTAAATATGAATCATATTCATGTAATCAATATTTAAATAAATATTTAAATATTACAAACTCTCCAATTTTGTTTAATTTTGATAAATTAAACATTTAATTATATCGAATATAATTTTATAAACCCTAATTGCAATTTGAATACTTCACATTGAAAACCCTAAATTCAATTTGAACATTTCAAATTGAGATTCATAAATATTTGATATAATTATTACATAACAAGTCAAAAGAAGCTTCAAAATTGTTCTAGACCGCACGAACCGACCCAAATCGCCCGAACCGGACCTCTAGACCTTCAAAAGATGCTGAATCGGTCCAAGGATGGTTGAACCTGACCGGAATGGTTGAAAAATCGGTTGAATCAAACCTCCGCACAAACCAGCTCACGAACGTGCGCAATGCTGGGCTGGGATGAGCAGCGTTGCAACACTCATCCCAGTGTCATGACGCCTTGAACTGTATATGAGCAGCGTTGCAATGCTCCAAGGGTAGCGTTGCAACGCTACCTAGCAGAAGGCACTCCTTTTAGTTTCTATTGCTGACCTTGTTTGCTTCAATCTTCAAATTACAACCTAATTTCGACTCTAATGACTCTAAATAAATTACAGGCTCTAGAGCACACGTATAAGCTCATCAATCAAGAGCCAATTACAAATTTAACTTGGGAATCAAAGAGAAATCTAATGCCAAAGCTGATTAAAACATCATATCAATCCCCAAACATGCAATCATAGAAATTAACCCACCAAACTCAAATTAATGTTAATTGAATGTTTAAATCATGCTCTAATACCAATTGATGGAATGAATAAGTATGCAACGAAAGCAATCAGAATCAATAAGCACTCTAATTACACTTAATTTGAGTCACTACTACAAAATCTACATTACTTGACACTTGTAGTTTTTAATTACTTGACGTTTCATTGGGAAAAAAAATCAAGTAATGACTTGTTAGAAAAGAAAATGTCAAGTAAAAGGGTTAAAAAGGCGGAGATTGATGAAATATTCAAATATTTTCATGTGAACCATAACTTGACACATTTTTCGTGTCAAGTATAATAAGCTCTTACTTGACACGAATAAAACAAAAAAAATAATTGACTTATTATTTTAAAGAAGTAAAAGGGTTAAATGTTGAATAAAACGCCTTTATTGATAATAGAAAATGTTTAAGTTTATAAACTGCAAGTTTTAGGACATACAACCCAACACAATTGGTTTATGGTCCTATCAATAAACTGAATCCCTCTTAGTAATAGAGAGGGTAGGACCCCTTTGTTCAAGACTAGGAGTCAGTACTTAAGGAAACAACCTATCTACTAATCATAAAGCGGGTAGGATCGAATTCCATCTTGCAGGAATATGTCCCCAGCTATCTACTCGATCTTGCCCCTAAAATGGGAGGCTTATGGAGCGGCGCTATTGAGCCACTCTCACTTATGCAGATTAAAGGATAATCCTGAATAAAAAGAAGTTCATAGTTAGTTCACGACTGAGATCAAATTATCTTAAGTCATCAGATTGAAATGGTCAGTTTTAACAGTAAACTTAGTTATAAAGAAAAAGTGACTATTTTGTGGTTCAGTCTTATGCAAACATCTTTTGCATATGATGCCTCTACTCGCATGTTTACACATGAACGATTTTGGGATCACATTGTTTGTATCAATATAAAGTGGGCCGCATCCATAGTGTCCCTAAGATAAGTTACCAAACTTTATCCTTATTTCTATTGACCGTTTTGGCAATATACCCAAACCTGATCCTCTTTTTTTGTCTCCACATAAAGTTTAAGTATTCATACTATAGCCAGAGGTTCATTAGTTTATTGGATTTTAGGCTTTACGTGTGCAATTTACATATTCAATAACATATTTATTGTAAATATAATATGTTTAATTTTACAAATTACAAGTTTTAAGACATACAACCCAATAGTCTCGACGTAGTGGGAGGGCTGTGAACCCACCTATTCACTACGTGGGTTTAACAGAAGCCCAAAACATCATATCTGATGATGGTATTAAGGATCCATTGTCTTACAAGAAGGTAATGGAAAATGTTGACAAGGATGAATGAATTAAGGCCATGAATCAAGAAATTGAGTCTATGTACTCCAATTCTGTCTGAAAGCTTATAGATTAACTTGATGGGGTAAAACTATAGGTTGTAAGTGGATCCACAAAAGGAAAAGGGGTGTAGATGGAAAGGTATGGATCTTTAAAGCCGGACTAGTGGCAAAGGGTTATACCTAGGTGGAGGGAGTGGACTATGAAGAAACTTTCTCACCTGTTATCATGTTAAAGTCTATTCGAATTTTCTTATCCATAACCACATATTATGACTATGAGATATGGAAAATGGATGTTAAGACTACCTTTTTGAATGGTAATCTTGACGAAACCATCTACATGACTCAACCAAAGGGATTCATTGAACAAGCTCAAGCAAAAGCTTTGAAAGCTTAATCAGTTCATTTATGGACTGAAACAAACATCTCGATCTTAGAATAAAAGATTTGATACTGCGATCAAATCTTATGGCTTTAATTAGAATGTTGATGACTCTTACGTCTATAAAAGAATCCTCAACAACTCAGTAGCTTTTCTTATGTAGTATGTGGATGATATCCTACTAATTGAGAATGACGTACGCTTATTGACAAATGTAAAGGAATTGCTAGCTTCCCAATTCAAAATGAAATATTTGGGTGAGGCATAGATTGTTCTAGGGATCCAGATCATCAGGGATCATAAGAACAAAATGATAGCCTTGTCTCATGCATCGTATATTGATAAGATGTTTGTCATATAGTCAATGTACAATTCCAAGAAGGGTTTATTACTTTTCAGGCATGGAATTATTTTGTTTAAGGAACAGTGTCTTAAGACTCCTCAAGAGGTTAAGGAAATGAGACGGGTCCCTATGCATCGGCCGTTGGCAGCCTTATGTATCCAATGTTATATACCAAACCTGAAATTTGTTATGTAGTAGGGATTGTCAGTAGATATCAATCCAATCCAGGATGAGATCATTGGACAGTGGTAAAAACAATCCTCAAGTATGCACGGAGAACGAGAGGCTATATGCTCATGTATGGGGCTAAGGATTTGATCCTTACATAATACACTGACTCTGATTTTCAGACTAATAAAGATTCTAGGAAACCCACATCAGGATCAGTGTTCACTCTAAATGAATGGCCTATAGTATGGCATAATATTAAGCAAGGTTGTATTGTGGATTTCACCATGGAGGCTAAGTATGTAGCTGCATGTGAAGCTGTTAACAAAGTCGTTTGACTCAGAAAATTTCTCACAGATTTGGAAGTTGTTCCAAATATGTTCTTACTAAAGGAACTCTATTTACAAAAAAACCTTTGAGCAAAAGCGGATCGTCCAAATCCCATTTCAATTGAACGCATATATTTATAGTTAACAGAATAGATTATGCATTAGAAACTAAATTACAACATGCTTCTGAATTAAAAACAAAGTTTAGAGATTATATCTTTGAAGAATCGTTCTTCAAGAAAATCCCTTGATCATACTCATTCACGAATGCATCGAACAAGTCATGAACTCCTTTGATCAGCAGCAAGCAAAAACTCGATCCTCGAACCAACAGGGACACTACCACTTGGTGATCGTGGTATTCTCAGTGTGAGAATCTAGGAGTGGTAGACTTTGGCTAATTTTGGTTAGAGGGAAGTTTAGAGTTAAAGGAGGAAGACGATTGAAAAGAAACAAGGCTATCATATAGCGAAAACTCTTGATCGTTTAGAGAGACGAGTCTATCGCATAGGCTCTGAAGAACAATCGTGTAAATACTCGATCACGTATGCTTGTCTCCTTGTTCTCTCGTCCTCAAAATAATAAAATCAAATTTCATTTATCCCAATTTTCCATAACTAAATAACTACCCACTAAAGGTGGTTATAGATAAAAAGGGTTAATTATCAAATAATTAATAAATTATAAATAAATATGATAACTAACTTATCATATTATATGTATAACCTATAGTTTTAATATTTCATCATATACAATATATAAACCATAGTTCTTTCCTCTATTTTATGGCATTTAATATAAATCATATTTATATTAAATTTAACAACTATGAATCTTAATCATAGAAAATTTATTTGAATCATATTCAAATATTTATTCTTCCAATTAAACAATAATGTATCAAATACATTATATTAATTATATCATATATAATTAAATTAAATTAATTATAACAAATATAATCAAATTCCCTTTTGTTAATTTGAACATTTCAAATTAATCCAAAAACTGATTCTCAACTTAAATCCATTGAGCTACCAAGAGGACCTTATGGACCTGTAGCTTGAAGCTCCAACGATACGTGAATAACTTATAAAACTCTTTAATCACATTATCCACCATTCGTTAACTGTCGGGCACTCCACTACAGACCGACAGCTGCACTCTTCGCACTACAGATATATTTCTATGTCCATTGGATATAACCAATCATCAGTACGATGACTCTTCACAAATCGCTCATAAGTACAGCTAGGTCAAATTACCGTTTTGCCCTTGTAGTTACATCTAACTCCTTATGTACCACTGAATAATAGATCATAGTCCCACTATGACTACACCCCTCTCGGGCCAAGAGAGGGTGTGCTGTCACATTGTTTAAGACCCGGAATCAACCCTCAAGGGAGCAATTTATCTACTTATCCTTGCTTTGGGGAAGGAGTGAATTCCTTCTTGTGTAGTTGAGTTCCCAGCTCCCCAATCAGACAAATCCCCAAAATGGTAGGTTTGTTGAGTCAACAATCTGACCACTCCCACTCATGCAAACCAAAGAACCGCCCCCATAGATATGAGTTCACAACTCACTCAAGATTAAGGTCATGTTACCTATGGTCATCCTGGTGAAATGAAAGTCTCAATTATGAAGGGCATTATATAACGAGACTAAACATTTTGTGATTTGGTCTTATACAAACTCTTTTGTATAGAATATCCCTGCTCCCATGTCTAATACATGAATGATCAGGATCAGATCATTTATAGCACTTTACAATATTTGTAACACCTACAAAGTGGGCCATACTCGTAGTGTCACCAAGATAAGGTACTCAACCTCATCCATATACTACATACCATTTAGATTATCACTTAAACACGATTCACTTGTATGTCTCAACATACATGTTTAAGTTACAACGATAACCATGGATCTTTGTTTATTGGTTTATAGTTAATGCAACTAAAATATCATATATTTCATAGACGAAAGTGAATAAAATATCATATATTATTAATCACAGAAATGTTTGTTCATACAAGTATTTATAAACTATAGGACCCTACAAGATTTATGGCACCAACCCCAACACTTACCCATCACACTTTATTGTGATAATAGTGGTACTGTGGCAAACTCCAAGGAGCCTCATACCCACAAACGTGGAAAGCATATAAAGCGCAAGTATCATCTTATTACAAAGATTATGCAATGGGAAAATGTAATCATCACAAAGATTGCCTCGGAGCACAATATTGCTGATCCATTTACAAAGGCTCTCATGGCTAAAGTTTTTTAGGGTCACCTGGAGAGTCTGGGTTTATGAGGTATGAGTCATTTAAGATAGGACAAGTGGGAAATTTTATTGGGTATATCGTATGCCCTAGTTTATTGATTGTATATTGATACTTTACCTTCCCACTCGTTTTTTATTATATTTTGATACATTCCACTAGCTTTAGACAAGTGGGAGATTGTTAAGATTGATGTCTTAAATCTAGTGTATCTTGTAGTTTGTAGTTTTGTAATACAAATTATTTATCTAATAAAATCAGAGGTATTTTATTTAACGTTTAGACTACATTAATTCAATCCAATAAACTAAGATCCAAGGTTATTTTATGAAAATTAAACATGTATGTGGAGACATACAAGTGGTTCATGTTGAAGTATTAACCTATAAGGTTTGCAGTAAATAGATAAAGGTTGGGTGCCTTATCCTAATAACACTACGGATACGACCCACTTTGTAATTGTTACATGAGATGTAAAGTGTTACAAACAATGTGAACCATATTGTTCATGTAAAGATATGTGAGTGGGTGTATCCTATATAAAGGAGTTTATACATAGATCAGACCACAAAATAATTAGGTTATCTTTATAACACCGTTACTTGAAGAAACTAATATTTCACTAGGATGACCATAGGAGACTTGACCTTAATCCTGAGTGAGAATGACCATAATAGCCAACTTAATAAGCCTATCATTTTAGGGATTTGTCTGATTAGGGAGCTGGGAATACAGCTACACAAGATGAAATTCACTCCTTCCTATTCTTTGGGAAAGTAGATAAATTGCTCCCTTAATAACTGGTTTCGGTTCTTGAATAATGAAGCCTCAACTTCTCATTGGCCCAAGAGGTGTTCGTTTATAGTTGGATTATAAATTATTTGTTTATTAAAAGAATCAATGGTACTTAAGAAATTAGATGTAACTGTAGGGGTAAAAAGGTATTTTGACCCAACTATAGTTATGAACATTTGTGAAGGGTCATCACTCTATTGATTAGTTATATCCATGGACACATAAATATATCTTTAGTGCGAATAGTGCAGCTACTGGTCTTTAATGATCTGATCGGTAGTCAATGAATATTCATTAATTGGATTAAAGGTGTTTAATCAATTAATCTCATATCATTGGAGCTTCTAATCTGTAGATCCATAAGGTCTTGTTGTTAGCTCACTAAAGGATAGTAATAAGGAATGATTTAAAGTGTTTAAATCAAATGAGGAAATTTTATATTAATGAGATTAATATATAATGGTTAATTATAGATATGATCTATAATTCAAATACGTCAGTGAGATATATTTGAATAAAATTCAAATATTAGATTCATATGAATTGGATTCATAAAGAGATGTATGCATATAAATATGTGATATTTATATGTTAATTAACTTTATATTAAATATGATTTAATATAGTTATTTAATTGATTAATTAATGGTTAATTAATTGATTAAATAATAATGGAGATTGGAGGTTAGCATAAATATATGATATTTATGATAATTAATTAAATATATATTAAATGGGATTTAATATATGGTTATTTAATTAATGTGTCAATTAATTAAATAAGAGTTATTTAATTAATTAGCATTAAGGGTATAAAGGAAAATTCTTGGAGAAATGGTTAACCATTCTCCATATAAATATATCTTTATAGCCTATTTTGGGTAAGAGTTTTTATTACACATAACCTAGCCTCCATGTCTCCAACTTCTCTCTAATTTCTCTCTAGAAGTTCTTTACTCTTTTCCTCCTCAAAGTTCTTGGAGACCACTCTTCCAAGTTCTTTGGAATCCTAGATAATAGTAAGGTAATTTTGTTGGTGGTGTCCTTCTTCATTGGAGAAGTTAGAGATCGTTGCTAACGGTGAAAGAAGAAAGCTAGAAGAATCAACAAATGTGAGTTTTGATTTCTTCTAAACAAGGGCTAAATTTCTTCCTCTTTTGTAGCATGTTTATCGTTTTGTTTGAATGTTAATCCTACAAATGCATGTTTCATTTTACTATTTTTGTTTCCATGAAAATCAATTATCTAAATGCAAGGTATTCACACACTTCTGTGGGAATTCGATTCCTTCAGGTTCATCACTAAACTGGGTTACCAACTTTTGTATATCGTACTTGTTTACTTATCGTTAGTATTTTTGTTGTTTTAGTGATTGTCAGAGCTTTTCGTTTAACATCCGTATATCGAGTGATGAGTCATCCTATCGTTTTTTCAGTTTTTATTATCAATCTTTCTAGATGATATCAATGTCAACGTATACCTTCCAAATTTACTGAACTTCTCTTTTATTTACAAGAGAATAAAAGTATATCAATGGAAAACTTTGCTCATTTGGACAAAATAATATATGTTTTTTTCAAAATCTTTAATCAAGTCTACAAGCTTAATATCATATTTGATTTTTCGCTTCAAGTCTTTTGAATTTTGGAAATGTATTGTTTACTTTAAATATAATATACATAGATGTACTATATGCAAAACATAAATATTAATTATTCCTATTCTCTTTAGGAGATTCAAAAGAAATCCAAATATCTCTTCAGAAGATTCTAAAAAACTTGTAACATCCAAATAATACCATATTTAGGGATTAAAAAGATAAATAGATTCCCAAAATTTGCTTCCACACATCATTTTCCTTTTCATTACTGAGGATTTTAATTTTTAGTTTTTTTAATGTACTACAAGTACAATATTATTGTCTTGCATCACATTTGAAAAATAAAATTCTCCTTCAAAACATTATATGTATGTGGTTTTAATAAAATAATTGTTTCTTTCTTTATAATATGATTTCGTCCATAAATATTAAATACTGCAACATTCACTTTAGATGATGATATTAAATTATTTGGTCGAAACTCAATTTTTTTATAGAAACATATGCTCATTTGTTTTATTCAACCTCAAAAGATGTTAGATAAATATTCATCATAATGTTTCAAACATTTTCTCTCAAATTACTAATCCAAGAGCAGAGCATGTTTGATATATGAAAATAATATATGCTTGTTAGTTTATACACATTTACTAATTTAAAATATGTGCAACTATAGGTGCAAGGCAAAAACAATGAGTACTAATCTATGAGACACAGATACGACTACACGATACGGAGACGATCAGATACGGCGATTCGTCAATTTCTAAAAAATTAAGATACGGATACGTCTAAGCATGCTTCATTTTATATATATATATTTTTAATATATATATTTCTAAAAAAATGAGGATACCGATATGTTGAAGATATATTTTCTTGTTCTTTAAAAAAATCTAGAATATAGATAAATTTAGCATACGAGTTAATAACAATAGCACAAAATAGAATACAAACACTAAAATAGAATACAAGAGAAAAATATCTAAGATGTTGAAGTACAAATAATTAATAAAATACTATAGAAAAGTGACTCATATTGTAAAGAAGAAGAAGAAGAAGAAGAAGAAGATTAAAGGGAGAAATATGAAGATAAATGAAGAACTTCTTCATTGAATTGTTGAAAATATCCAAATGGTTTATATTCTAGTGGATTCTGTGGGGACTCAAATGTGAAGATGAAAATTAGATGATTCTAGTCCAGGGTTGGTCCGTTATTTTTTTTTTTTCCTTTTTAGTTTTGGCCTCGAGTAGTGAGCTTTTTAAATAGGTTGCTTAGTTTTAGATTGGGAAAAATTAGATGAGTTGCTTGTCTTTTTTCTTTAAAAAAAGTACGTGTAGAAATAAATACGTCAAATCCCGTGATAGATACGTATCTGAAAATTATCTGGAAGTATCGGTATCCAATATGTGTCTGATATGGATTCTTTGCCTCACATGAAGTATCTGTGCTTCATAGGCACTAATTGATTTAGGCAGCTTCATGTGCATTAAATCAAAATTAGCTTTAGGAAGAGTAGTTAGCTATTATACATAACGTTTATAAATTTTGCCGTTTGAGATTTTAATCAATTCAAAATTTCCCAAATTTATCCATATGAGAATAATTTAAATATTCAACAATCAAATAAATTTCACTATTAGCATAACAAACAAAAAATTGACTAATTCAACTCCCAAGTGAGTTCTTAGGTAGAGATGTTCGATTATGATCAACTTAAATACCTTAGTCTAACCAGAGTAGTCCTTAGACAAAGCTTCTTTATAGTCATATTTTTTTTAATTTCTAATTCATTATTTTATTTAATGGCTAATTAATATATTAATGACCCAAGTGAATAATTAAAAACTAATTCACTTAATAATAATAATTAATATCTAAAATCTTAAACCTTTAAAAATAATCTTGGATGTTTATTTCCATATTTGAAAGGAAAAAAAATAGCATTATATTGAGAGATAATCTTAATAGATAAAATACATATTATTCTAAACAAAACAATTAACAATTGAAACAATTGAGGAGCATGCTTAATCAATCGGGGTCTTAACAACTGTATATAAAACCATTTAAAACATAATCACATGCATAATTAAAATTCAATAGTAAAAATGATTGACATATTTGATAGTCATAAGAAACAGAAGATAATTTAGATGACAATGATCAAGATATTATATCTTCGAAATTCTTGCCTTTCAGAGATTTTCTCTATGTCGCCTCAATTTACACTGTTGCCTTGAACAGACGCCACCAATTAAAAAATTGTTTGTGGCCAACTACACTAAAATATCATTATTAACAGTCACGTGGCCGCCTAAAACACTTTTTAGCCATTGAAACACCAAAATACGTATGCATATATTTCAAATAAAACTCAAGTTACAACATTACTTATCTAACGTAAATTGTCACGTGGCCGGTTAAAATGCATCACGTGCACCCACACACACTAAAGGTTTTATTTATTAAATATCATCAATAATAAAATAACTTGGAATCAAAAGATTGGAATATCAAGACATATTGTTTATACTATCAATTTCGTGGTCTGAAGTTTGATTCCCCTATTTTAATTCTAATATCTTTGGAAAAAAAAATGGTTTCTCCACTAACTTCAAGTTAAATGCAACTGCAAATTTGCAATTCACTAAATCTCATGTGTTAAATAGACGCAATAGCAACACTTGCAAATTTTATGCAAATTTAAAATACTGCCCTTTTGGACTTTAGTTTTAATATAATAAAGATGACTATGTTGGTGAGAAAAACCAATGATGAATACATCAACACATGCATATAAATATAATTTTGTCTCCTCTCATACAAACAATACCAAATCACCAAAATCAGGGTACTCACCATATTTGAATGAAATTATAAATACCTAAAAAATTATGATCTTTAGCATTCTAAATATTCCATTGAATTAAATCCAATCTCTATAAAATCTTCGAAGTGATAGAAACTCATGTTGATAATGTGTTGTAAAATAAGAACATTACAAGAGCAAAACAAGAACAAAACAAGAACAAAAGAAGCAAAGTAAAGAGGCAAGTAGAAGAAAAACTAGATATAACAAATATTAAACTCAATTGTTGATGTATATTATAATGATACCATATAACACTATTTATAGGACATAAAGGGTGTACAACATGAAATTCAATGAGAGGTTTATAATATTTGATAATCTATATAGAATATGGATATCTACACTAAATAGTACATTGATAGTAGCTTTCAATTAACATATATTTTTGAAAAAATTGCAAAAACTACCCATAAAATGTGAACCCCGTACTCCATTTTTCCTACATAAGTGAATAACAAGCGTGTTAAGTAAAATTATGAAAGGAGGTAAAGAAAGTAGACAGATGGAGAAAGAAAATTCTAAATATTAGAAATACTTAGTCAATGGTGAGTTTTAGATAATATAACAAGTGAAAATTGGCTAAGTATGGAAGAAAAGTGTAGACATACGTTGATGGAGAACTATGGACGCATGAGGTTGCGTGTGTAGCAATCAAGGCTTATAGAGGCTAAGTGTTGAAGGCAAGGATAAACTATGTGTTGGTATTAAGGATGAACACATGAGTTGAAAGGCATGATGCGTTGATAAGGGTTGCGGTAGCCTCAAGTGTATGTGAGTAAAGGCACTGGACGATCGTGTAGCAGATGATCGGCACTATACGATTGGGTATGCGATCGTCTAGTAAGTGAACGACACTACACGATGAGATAGATGATCGTGTAGGCGGGCACTTGGCGATCGTGTAGTAATTACACGGAGGTAAACGATGCTCGTAGTAGCTAAGTGATAGGCTAAACGCGAGATCAATGAGATCGTTGAGAGTGAGATCAGTAAGATCGTTTGCTAAACGTTTGAGCTGGACGATAGGCGCTGAGCGCTAGACGATACGAAGAATCTCGCTAAACGATAGCGCTATACGTTGGACGATAACATTAAGCGATGGGGCGTTGGCACTGCACAATCAATATCAGCGCTAGACGATGAGCTGCACGACAAGTGCTAGATGATAGACGTTGAATGCTAGACAATAGACGTTGAATGCTAGACGATAGACGTTGAATGCTAGATGATAGACGTTGAATGCTAGACGATAGGCGCTGGGCGTTAGACGATGGAGTATGCGATGCACGCTAAATTTATATTATGAGGCGAAGGCCTAACGTGGGTTATGAAGGAAGGAAAAATAAATTAATTAAAGAAACTCACTAATGGGAATTGGCCGAAAACACTAAGTGCTGGATGAGGTGGCAGTTTAACCCTTGAACAGGGGAAGCGAAAGGAAGTATAAAAGAAAGAGAAACTTCAGAAGCTTAGTTTTGGAAAAAAAACTTGAGCAAATTAAGTGAGATTGATGCCGTTTGAAAGCTAGGAGAATCTAGATTTTGAGGTTGTTTTTCAAGAGAAAGATCTCACACGAAGAATAGCAAAAAGTGAAGAAATTGCATAAAGGGTAGATTCTCGGATTAATCAGGGCTCGAAGTGAAAATTGGAAGCTTCAAGCCAAATTACAAGGAATTTGGGGCTAATATTTTAAGGTAAGAAAGTAACTCAATTCTAAACAAGTTTGTAGAAGAAAGTTTCTTAAAAAGAGTTCTGGATTTTGAGTTATGAATTTTTTAAAGTGAAACAGGGAATCGGTGCATAAACAGGCAGCTGCTTGGGAAGAATAAGCAAGCAGCTCACCATAGTGAGTGAGAGCGAGCGAGAGATAAGAAAATGAGCGAGAGTGAGCGAGAGATAAGAAAGTGAGTGAGAGTGAGAGTGAATAAAGGAAGAGGAGGATCTCGCTAAGGATGCAAATCTCGCTGGAAAGTCACAAATCTTGCTGCAAGTGGTAAGTCTCGCTGATGAAGATGATCGCTCATGATGATCATCTTACTAGTAATGCTATTTCGTTGGCGAAAGTTCCATTAGTAAGCGAGCTACCTGAAGCATTTTGCTAAGAATTCAAAGGAATCTAACCGGAGATAATGTCCTTTCAGGCCAAGAGGAGCTAGGAGAGGCATATAAACCGATAGAAGCCCCGACGAGCTGTGAGTGACTCTAAATGCTTTAAATGTTTTAAGTAAATTGTTAATTCTTATGAATGTTCAGCAATGTATGTTTACTGAAAGCTATTTATGACAGCTATTCTCAAATAGTTACCAGGTAACGCATCTCACATTAGTGTTATGTTTATGCTATGCTTTTCAATGAACAAGAGGATGCGTTAGTATAGAAAGCTTTTGGGCAACTAAGTCATTAAGAGGTAAAAATAAGCAAGTTTAGTGTGAGTAGCTCAGTACTGAAGGACTAGATGAGAAGGTACTGAAGCTCAGTCTTAAAATTTGAATAGCTCAGTACTGAAGGACTAGATGAGAAAGTACTGAAGCTTTGTCCTAAAATTTGAATAGCTCGATACTGAAGGACATGGAGAAGGTATTCGAGCAGCTCGATACTGAAGTACATGGAGAATGTATCTGAGCAGTAGTACGTAAGGTATGACGACACTTAAACTAGAATCACATGAATGTAAGAAAAGTTGTTATTGGAAGTGTAGAGATCACTCCACACTAATTATGGATTGACTTTGAGGAATTGAGTAAAGGTTCTCTCTCAACTAAAGTTGCAAATTATGTTTTTAGGAAGAGAACAAAAGGGTTCCTTCCTAGTTAAGTAGTAATGCAGTAAAGGATGATAAAGAGTGAGCAAGAGGGTCACTCTAGACTGCTAGACTAAGGCATAGTCTAGCAAAGTAAGTAAAGTGCTATGTGATGTTGATTATGATATGAATAATAGTTGCCAAGTTTATGTTTCAGTAAAAGCTTTCATTTTTAATATTAAATTTATGTATGAACGTTATGCTTTAAATGCTAGTCACTCACTGGGCTTCTAGCTCATGTTTTCAAATGTTTTCCTTTCAGGTAGCAGTCAGTTCCCAAAAGACTTCTCTACTGCTACTCTGCCACTTAAAGAGTCAGGTTGAAGGAAGCTTAATTGAAGACCTGTATTAGTTAGTACACATGTGTCTATCAGATAGGGACTAGTATACTAGATGGGCTCATTAAGTTGTAATATTCATGTATGAAATGCTATAAAACCCTGTAATGTAAATGTGTTAAGTTCTGAGTTAATTTGTTCGTATATTGATGAAATGTACATATTCAGGGTTTGAGCAAAATTTAACAAGTTAGATAGGTAGTAAGTGCCAGCAAAAGGGTTGGTAACTGTTGCAGTCACCATTCCATCCAGGTTAAGAGGGTAATCTGGGCGAGGTGTGACATAAAACATGGCATTAGTTGCAATTACACCTTCAAACTTTCAATTGTAAAAATTGAGCCCTCAAACTCATTGAATTGTTATAATTAGACTCTCAAATTTATAATAATTGTAGAAATTGGATTTTCAAATGATAAAAATAAAATAGTAAATTAATACAATTGTTACGTTTTCTACGATTACATAAGTTCGAGGGTCTAGAAAATTTATTTATTAAATTATGTTTGAATTGGTACTAGGTAAGTGAATATTCTAACGTTAAAATAACATGCCAAGGACCAACACAACTACCCTTTAAAAAAAATTTGAAAATTGGAAAAAAAATAAAAGTAAAAATTTTGGTCAAAGAAATTATAAGGCAATGTAATAAAGAGGGGAATGGCATGAACCGTGACACTGACACCCTCCCTACGCGCCTTGCTGGCGCCAACAGCACAATTCAACCACACAAAGTCACAAACAACCAAAGCTTCTTCCTTTGCCCCTTTCCATGGCCGTCTCCGCCCCCTTCTTCGCCTCTCCCACCGCCGCCACAACCTCCCACCAATCCCTTTCTCTTTCTTTCTATCCTCCTTCCTTTCTCCGAAGAAATTTCACTGCCGTTTCCTCCTCCTCCTCTTCTCTACCTTCCTTCCGTGTCAAGTCCGCCGCTTCTCCCTCTGTCGCTCCGACTACCGCCGTCAAATCCGATTCTCCCTCCAAAACCTTGCCATTTCGGGTCGGACATGGCTTCGATCTTCATAGGTTGGAACCTGGGTACCCTTTGATTATTGGGGGGATTAGTATTCCCCATGATAGAGGCTGCGAGGCTCATTCCGATGGTAATTTCTTTGGTTGCTCCTTTCTGTGTTTTTGTTGGTTTCTTTGCTGCTGATAAAATGGAGAAATTTTTACCTACTTTATTGTGGGTGTTTTAATTCTTTGATTAATTAGCTCAGTTTTGTTGTTGGCTAATTATCCCTTCAATTTAACATTGAATAGTGCTTTTTAGGGTGTAATTGGCTGCTGTTGATTGCACTACTGACGAGATTAGTACTTTTTTACTTGAAATTTTATGGACCAATTAGGGAAAATTTTGAATCTTTCAACTTCTTTTGATGTCATCTTGTTAGTTTTTAATCTAAGATAGACGAATGGAGCAATAGCTCCATCCATGGTAATGACAGCATATTGTGTTTTGTCAATTTCTAATATATATTTAAAAAACCATAGGATGTTTTGTCCTAATGTTGGTGCTAAGACTTAGATTTTACAGTTAATATAGTTTGCTGTTATTCAAGTGATTTTGTACCTCTTGGACTTTGGAGTGTTGGGGATTAGCTTTTTTAGCACATTTATCTGCAATTGATCTATTGAATGGAGCTCCCATCTCATCAAGCTTTTTAGTAGTCTCAACTTTGGTTTCTGTCTCTGCAGTATAAGAGTTTCCTGCAACTCTTGCTAAATTTTGAAGTATTTCTTTCTTTTTGTTGATTTAGGGGATGTTTTACTACACTGTGTGGTTGATGCAATTTTGGGTGCTCTGGGGCTTCCTGATATTGGACAAATCTTTCCAGATTCAGATCCCAAATGGAAGGGTGCTCCATCATCTGTTTTCATGAAAGAAGCTGTAAGTAGTTATGGCATAGCAAATCCATACACACTTACCTAAGTTTGTTATGTTTACATATGAATCGTGTCCTCTTTTAACTTATTTAAAATGAGACACATGGTGCACTGTACGGATGATCTAGGATTCTGTTGTTGCTTTCATACGTGATGTCATGAACTCATGATGTCTTTTATGCTTGCTTGTTGTTCTCTTTAGAGAGGCCCTCAATAGCATAGTGGATAAACCAAATCACATAACCCTTTCTCAGGTTTTCTCAATTTTATTGGTTTCTTCGATACGTGTATGTTATGTCACATAAGAGTTTTATTATCTTTGTTCAATAAATTTTATGAGGGTCATATCACATGTCGAGCTCATACTCAGGACCGACCTAGTGGTTGTGTCAAATTTTATGCATCTCAATATATTGAGTATATTGACTATTTTCTTTGTTGGCACACTTTATGCTTATCTAACAACAGAATGTACATTGTATCAATGAAAGAAATGCCAAAGTCTATTATGTGGACCTTAGATATAGCTTCTCTCTCATAATCAACTTCAATCATGTTGCCTGAACTAGACTGACTGTACAAAGGGTTTCCACCATGTAAGATGCTACCTGGAGAAAACTACAAAAGATCTTTGAAACTGAAATCCAAAAGGAAACATGAAATCTCACCAAGGACCAAACATCACCATGGTCCCTCTCTACACCTCTAAACACTCTGTTGTTCCTCTCCCTTCAAGTATCCCATAATAAAACATACACACCCGGAAAATCATAAAAAGTGGTCGTTCTCTTTGAAAGGTGGATGGAGGTGTAACTCCTCGATTGTCTTCCTTGTTCAAACCCTTTTGTACCATTATACTATTTTATTGTACCTGCATTTTGATGTTGGTTTGGGTGGGGAATTTAAGAATGTATCTCGGTAAAGAATGAAGAATTGTTTTATACCAATCTTTCAACCATGTTAAATATCTTTCACTTTTATTAAGAAACAAAGAGTTCTACTGAGACAAAGGAAGCGATGCACAAACAGAGGAGCATAAGAGAAGCTTTCCAAAACCAAAAGGAACTGCAGAAAGGTTTTCCAATTCACGTGTATCAAAAGAGAAGAAAAGCTGCTAATCTTATATCTTGGGTTTTCCTTTTACTTCTCTCCTTCGAAAATACACATGTCTCTTTGTATAACAATTCTCACCAAACATCATACACCAAAGGAATCCAAAGGAGCTTTGTCTTCCAGTTGAAACTTCACCCAACAACCGTTTGTGTAAAAGAATCTTGGATATCATCTTGGAGGCCCCATATGCAATTAAAATTATTGAAAGGAAAAAAAAATTATCCTAAACATGACTGGGTCTCCTGAATCCCAGGATCTTAGGAACCTCAGGTAGCATGATGTTGCTCCATTATCTTGTGAATTTCAAAATTTTCCAATGAGAATAATGCTTGTTGTGGATTATTGCCACTAAACCTGGATTCAGTTTCACCTACCATTTCAGGTGGCTCTTGGAGTGCGCTACTTCATTTTTTTCTATCTTATGAAACATTTTAATGCTTCTTATAAGAATCTCATGTGATATTTAGATCGAGAGGAATTAAAGAACTTTTAGAGGGGTTCAGAGTGGTTCTAGAACTGTGGGCTAGGCGGTTCACCCTCATATAATTTTTAGAGGATGATGCATGGATAACTAGTCAACTTGTCTGGGATATTTTTTATACTCTAGGTTTTTCAATTTTTTTATTGGGTAACTAAGCATTGATTGAGAGAGAAAATAATAATTAAAGAATATGAGGACATGCAAAAATTCTGGTAGAGAGACTGATGCTAATGGACTCCAATCTAACAAAATAAACAAAATTAAATAATTTAAATTGCAAAATCCTTGTACGCTGAAAGCCCAAAGATATGTGGAGTCTAACAATGCACCAAACCTCTTCTCAAGAGGTCTCCGACCTCCCAGCAAATGTCATAACAAAAGTATAACATAAAATTAGACAAGTTTTGAATTCGTATTAAAGCATATTCTGACCTCAGAGATAGATGCTTCAACGGCGTGTCCCTGCTTCCTAGATTGTCCTTTTACTGTCAAATGCTAGGATAAGTAACTGGATGCACTGGTGCTTTTTGCAAATGCTTAGAGAATGTATGGAGCCAGAATTATATGGCCATGGTGTAACTTGTACAAATCATTAGTTCATAGATTAAATACAAGTTACATCAACTTAAGTTTTCCTACTTTAGGTTTCATAAATTCAGGCTTATTAATCGTGAGGCAAACAGAACTACCATAGTTTGGGCTAGAGGTCATTGGTCAATAAGGGACAATATAATTAAGGATTCAGCAGGGATGGGTTCAAGGCATAATGACTATCTACTTGGGGAGTTGATGTCCTACAAGTTACCTTGGCAACTAAAAATAATAGGGTCAAGGAACTGTCCTTGAAGAATTGTTGAGGTGCATGCAAAATGGTGCAAACACTCACAGATAAAAGAAATCATGAGATGAACGATCTTGGAGAGTCTAAGGGAAAGGTTAATCAATAGTGAGAAACCTTTGATTCACCCACACCATGCTGTGTAGTTCTATGATATTTGTTAAAATCAATTTATTGCTTATGTGGCTTATCCCCTAGACCTTTTTGAAGGTTCTATTACTAACATGTCGACTTCCATTGTGGGTAATTTATTTGGATCCAAGGCTCTGCGTGCTCTACGCTGGGAGGATTTGCGAATCTATCACCAAATTTAAAAGTTTAGGTTGAGGGGTTATTGTAAATTTCTTACATTTTCTTTAATATCAACCCAAGGTTTAACACATGGGACAATTATGTGAAATGAGAAGAGAATAACATTATAGGGTAGGGGGTATGAACTTTGCAGCACTATATTTAAGATTTAAAAAGTGACGCTGATGGGTAGGTTAGGGTACATTTATCTTTTAAACATGTGGTTAGTCAACAAACCTAATCCTAAAGTCTAAATCTCAATCCATATGTGAGGAGTCAACAGGCCTCTCGCACAAAAATCTGAGACAAGTGAATCTATTTAGCTGACTGAAGTTGAAATAAATAGTTCGAATTCAGTGCATTTTAGATCAAGTTCAATTATCTGATTAGTTAAGTGAAATCTTTACAGTTATTTTTGGTTGATTCCAGGTGAGACTAATGCATGAGGCAGGTTATGACATAGGCAACTTGGATGCCACATTGATACTTCAAAGACCAAAGCTTAGCCCTCACAAGGAAGCTATCAGAGCGAACCTCTCTGAGCTCCTGGGAGTGGACCCCTCAGTCGTGAATCTGAAAGCAAAAACACACGAGAAGGTCGACAGTCTCGGCGAAAACAGAAGCATTGCTGCTCATACTGTGGTCCTCTTGATGAGGATATAGAAGCCCCAACAACAATGTGCTCTTAAAGTGGAATATGCTTTATCGACAATACTTTGAATTTCCCCCCATCCCTCCACAGTTCCTTGCAAAGTGCAAACGATTGTAAGTTGGTTGTTGCATTAAACTTTTTAATCATTCAACAACATGAAAGAAAATGGTTTGGTGGGAAAGGATTAGAAATTGCCTACAATGGTTTCTTATTTTTCCTCCCTCGTTTTCAATTTTACTTGATTAAACTCTAAACTTGAAGTACATAAATTCCTATGTAATTGTTCAGTTGCTATCTTTAGGAAGATTTGTAAATAGGATTGAGTATCTTTGTGACTTTGTCGTGATATCTTTAGAAGTTATTGAGTTGGAAAAGAACCAAAAATAACTAGATTACGAAAAATATATTTTCTCTTATTCCTTGAGTGATTGAGAAAGATCCAACACACAAGAGGATTATCAATCAATAGGTTGAAATCAAGCTATAATGGTGTGTGTTGAACTTCATAATGTGAGGGGGAAAATGATTTATGAGATGTGTAGCAGTTAAGATAGCTTCACCCCCAAAAGGCTTTTGAAACTTGTTAAGCGAGTAAGCATTAGGGATTGGGGCATTAAGGAGGTGGTGTTTTTGCGTCCAACTACATCATTTTGTTAGTTTTAAGGACATTGATATAGGTTTGAAATTGGATTTGAATCGTTTTATGAAAGACTGGGAATAGTTGGTTGGTCTCATATTTATCTTTCATAAGGAATGTCCAACTCAAAGTGTTTGATCATCAATTAAAAAAAAAAAAAATTGTGCCCCATTGATATATTTTACCCTTGAAGGTCCCCAAATGTCTCCATGGATGAGAGAATAGTTGAGATGGACAACAAGTATGAGGTGAAAATGATCACGTGTGCGTTTGGAGGGTTGACAAATTTCACACAAAAAAACACTCTTTTTATTAAGAAATAAATTGGAAAACAAACGGTTGAGATAAATGATAGATGTTAATTATTACTTAGTAAAAAGAGATTTTATGTGATATATTGACCTCGAGATGCCCTAAATTAGATAGAATAAGCATGTATAGGTCATTTAACTGTCTAAAATGTGTTTTTACTATTTTGGGGCTGATTTTATGGGCTTTTTATTGATGTTTTTGACTATTTTGCATAAATCTATCTTGATGCACCCCCATCACCCAAGACGATACAATCGCATCAAAACCTTAATTTTCCAAATTCATGCCTAGTCATTCTGGTTGCTATTTACTCAATCCTCAATCATTCTTTAGTGCTAAAATTGATGGGTTATTGTTTAGAGTATGAAATTCGACCATTCTTCAACCAATTTGGGCCTATAAAAAGATTAGAAGCTTTTCTTTTCAATGAACCACGACCAATCCACGAAAGTCATCCCTCCTTGGATGAAATCTCAGTCTCACCCTTCTCTATCAAAGAACTTCAAGAATGAAAGTTTCTCTGAAATTTGAAAGCTCTAGGTCTTCCCTACCTTGTGAAAACGTGTGGAGTGATAGGATTTATCCTTGAGAAAGGATAATCACCCAAGGGAAAGATTAGGAGACTGAGAGATTGCCTCAAGGTATCATTATATGTATTTCCAGTACTACCTTAGTTCATTTATGCACTTTTCTATTTATCTCTTCTTTTCATTCGTTGAACATTTATCTTGTAATCATTATGATCTAATGAAATCTATTCATTCTTTCCCAATCATGAGCTACATTCTCTAAGGGATTCGATTATAGGAATACCATAGGGCTCTGTGGCTTGATTAATGCTTATGTTTCATACCTCTTTGATTGAGTTTATGGGAAAATATTATTAAGTTAAACTGATCACTTAATTTAGAAATCTAGTGGAGTCTTACTACTGAGAATGTTAGGATAGAAATTGATGTCACACAAGAATACGAGACTAAAAGCCTAGAAATAGAATTGTCATGTCACCTTAGAAATTAGGGACACCATAGAATAAAGAAATTGTGTGTAAATAAATCTAAGATCCAACTAACCATAGAAATATAGGCATTAGCTGGCTAGAGTTTCTAAAAGAACTTGATACAAGACCAAATAGGAGAAGTTTTCTGTCTATGACTATGTCAATGTCCAGATATGATGCAGTTGCATTGCCCGAGACACATTACCCTTTTGGTTGAAATATAATTGTATCCATGCTCAACACTCTTATTTACTACTTTTATCAACATTCAACCTCAAGATCACTTACTTATCAGTTACCCCTTGGTTTGCATCAAATAGCTCTTTTTAAGAAAAATTGAATTGCATAAATAGTCTTGTAGAATTTGACTATTGGATTACTCTAAAATTTATTACTTCATCAATGGTGTATACTTGCACTTAGACCACTCTTATTTATATTCTTATCATTCATATACATTTGGTTGATTAGTAGACAAAGTTGGGATGACCAAGACAATAGTACAACATCATGACAAGACTATCCTTATTTAAAGATTCATACGTAGGATCGGTATGACAACCTTAGAGGGGGGCGAGGTGGGGAGAGGTGAATAAAGTTTATTTAAAACTAATTAAAACTCTTTCCTAACAAGTAAGTTAAACAATAAATTCAATTCAAAATAATCAAGAAGTAAATAATACTACCTTAAAGCACCCAATATGATTTTAATAACAAGATTGATGAGAATGTAGAAATTCATTTAAGAACCACCAATCAAAATATGAGCTATTAACTTCAAGAGCAAATATTACCATTAATTTCATTTAATAAACAATAATAACACATTATTGCAAAATTAAAGTAGGAGAGAGATAGAGAAATTAACACTGAAAATGTTTATAGTGGTTCGGCACAATCCGATCTACATCCACTTTTATGGCTCCTCTTAGGCATGTTACTACGAACTTAACTCTTTCCACAGCTTAGAGTCGAACAGCTACAACGTTCCTTTTTCGGATACAAGAACAATCTTGATCCTTTTTACGGTTGAAGTTCAAATCGTTACAATACTCTTGTTATGGGTTCAAAAGTAACCCTTTAAAATAGATTTAGGAATGAAGAACAAGATGAGAAAAACTCTAAAAAGAGTGGATTTACAAATTGTAGCACTCAATAAATTAATCCTCTCAATATAATAAATCTCTCAAGAATAAGATGAAAAGAAAAATTACGAGCTTGGAGAGAATAACAATGGTGACTATGAGGATTGTAAAAATGTGTAATTGTTGTTATGACTTAGAGAAGATGAGTTTAAGTAGAGAGAAAAAATTGTTGAAAACCACATTTAATTTGGGCTATTGAATCTTGGAAAAGAAAAATCAATAACGGAGATTTTAAACTTAACTAACTGTTAAACACAAATAAAAAATAATATAATAATATATATCTTTCAAAATCATTTCTTTTAAAACCCAACAAAAAGCAATGTCCACCATGTGTCCAAAATTAGCCATTAGACGCAAATATAAACTAATATTAAATTCATTTTCTTTTTAAAACCAATCAAAAAATCAAAAGTCCACCATGTGTCATTTCTCCATTGCTCCAAGTGGCACATTTTATTTGATCCACTTTGATGAGAAAGATTTTGCCACATCATTAGCTCGAGATTTTTTCATTAGGCTTCTTTCAACTGTATCTTCTTCATTTGAACTATATTTGAGTTATTCAAATTGCGTTGGAATTGTTGTTCTGAACTTAACACAATAGACACTTCAAAACACTCAAATTGTTAGTAAATAAATTCAGGTTTATTATCATCAAAATATTAATTAATTAATTAATTTGAGATTAAGGGTCAAAAAGATAATAATCTCCCTTTTTTTTATGATGACAAACAAGTCAAGAAAAATGAAATTCAAAGATGGGTGTGATATAAAATATGAACTTAAATCACAATCAACCATACATAATTTTAATTAACTTGAAATCGAATGATATATTCAACGACATGCATTCATTTTTCTTAATACCTATCCTCCTCTTGGAATCAATCAAAAAAGAGCAAATAAGAAAAATAACATAAGGGACAAAAAGGCTTTTAGCACATATCAACTTGAGGGTAGAAATATCAAATAAATTTTCAAATAAAATTTTATTCCAAAGACACAATTACTCCTCCTAAAAGGATAAGCGATATGCATAAAAGGGGTACACAATAATAAATGAATATGAGAATCAGTATCATCAAGTATATAAAATTCACATCTATGAATTAAGAGAAAAGCTCCCCTAAAATATGCATTCGCCTTCTAAAAGAAATCAATAAATTCCAAGAATAAATTTAAGCAATTGAGATACCAAATTATCAAATCAACATTATCACCTATTGTGCCATATAGAGATAAAATTAAAACAAATATATGCAAGATAGCATACACAAGGAGAATTACTCCAACTTTGAGCAAAAACTTCCTGAATATAAAACCAATACCATAAATACTCCCCATATGAGAAAAGAATTTAACAACTCTTCAAAACCACATGTTCAAAACACTTTTTTTTTTCAATATAGGACATACAACATACTTTAAAGTAAGTTTCATTCAACAATGTAAACCATAGAATATGCATAACTCATACTAAAAAAGCATTTAATAAAATTTTAATCTATTCCATCCAAGAGCATAAACAAGATATATCAATCATCAAAATAACAACAATCTTTTCCAAGATTGGGTATTCTTTTGCTTAAAATTTTCCAAGAAAACACAAGGATGGAGCAATCATCCACTTGGCCAAAAAAAAAAAAAAAATCAAATAATAGGCAACATAGATAAATGCCAAATATAGTCATTTAATCATTTCTCATGCATTAAACTCAATCAACAATGTAATTCACAATATCTCAAATTCTAATCATTCAAGACATATTATTTCCATAATCTACCAAAAGAATAATTATCTTAATAATTCAAAAAAAAAAATTACCAAATAATAAGTCATTTTCTTTCTTGAAATCAAGCTAGATACAATAGTTGCTCCAATTTGAATTAATTTCTCATTTGAAATCTACGCAACAATTGCTTCTTGAATCACACCTACAAAAGAAGCTCAACCAAAAGAATTTGGTACCCATTTCTTGAGTCCTTCATTGTTAATGAGCAAAAACTTTGGAACTTATTTAAGATTAGTTCCAACAATACTATTATTGATTTTTGACAAATAACAAGTACTGGATTTATGACCAACTTTGCCACATGAATAACAAGTCACATTAGGCAATAATTTATTTTTAACCAATTGATTTTGCACTTTATGTTTATTTAAGAAATTCTTGTTAGGAGCATTTTTCAATTTAAAATAGTTTGGTTTAATATGACCTTTAACTCCACAAAAATGACATATAGGTACAATTTTTTATTTCACATGCATATTTCTAGTTCTTTCATGTTTAGGCATAAAATTAGCACTATGCATATATTTTGATTTTTCATGAACATGTTTATGCACAAACTTTGATTTTTCATGCATATATCTACCTTTTTCAATCTTGGACATAATCTTTACATTATGAGCACAAATTGATTTAGCATGAAATTGTCTATCCAAGTTTTGGTTTTTCATGGATATACCTAACTTTTTCATGCTTCAGCACAAATTTTTAACTTAAGAACATTGGATAAAATATCATTAGACATACAAGGGGTGCCTTTACCAAAAGTAGTTTTAAAATTAGATGATGAATTTTCATTGACATACTCTAATCCCCTTCTGCTGTTAAAAGGTATATCTAAGTCAATAATTTTATCCAATTTTTGTGCACCTACAGATAATTTCTTTATAGACTCTTTTGCAACTTCAAACTCTTTATTAGCAAACAATTCTGACGTACTACTACAATTGTTAAGTATATGGGATCTCTTGACTTATTTTAAGTGTCGAGTATCTAAATTCTTGACATTTATTATGGATCAAGTTTTTCATTACTTAACAGTTTTTACTTGTCAAATGTAATTTCTTCTTAACACCAAAAAACTGGCAACTTAGGGAAAACTTGACATGTTTTGCTTGTCAAGCATTTTTTTTTTTTTTTAAAAAAAGTAAAATTATACTATTAGAAATTACCTATACAATCTCCTATTTTGAAGTCGAACAATGATATAGAAATTCCAGACAACACATATATTGAACTCTTTAAACTTGTTCAATCATTTGAAAATTTCCACCAACCTAGTAAACAAAAGTGTATATATATCCTTGAACATAGATGTCATCATATATATATACTTACAACATAAAATGTTTACAAAATTCATAATAAAGTCCATACGTGAACAATCTAGCTAATTTGTAAGTTATACGTAAGACTATCAACCTGGCCATGTATATGAACAATTTCAAAAAGAATGTTCAATCCCAATATAAACTAAAATCCCATATCTGCCATTTCAAAAATTACACAAACTATATAGATCTAGGTACCCAATATGATCAACACACATGTTTCCAAAATTATCATATGAACATTCTAACCCTATATCCAATATCAACAATATATGTCTAACCCATATCTTCAAAAAATTGAATGTCAATATCCAAAAAATGTAAATCATCACCATCACATGTGGAAACCAAAAATTCAGCTAGCTTTACTCACACCTCGTCCAACTTAAATTGATTGTACGAGTCACTTGTATCAATCTAATATAAAACTCAAATATTGAAGTCAATATTTATTTTGTCAAATATTATATATTTGAACTATTGAGAATAATGCAAATAGGTATTATTTAACAATATACCAAATATGTGACTACTTTGTTTCCTTTGGTGATAATATCTCTCATGTATCTCATCACATAGTATCCACATTCAGTGGTTCCAACTTGTAAAGGCACGACAATAATACATAAACTAAAATAATTTATGTTGCATACACACTAGGAATAACCTACATATATATAACTTCATTAACGAATCAATATGTTTATACTTGCCTTTATGGTTTTCCATAATGTTTGCTTTCAACCTTTTTGAATATTTTTCTGGGATCGAAAGATCGCAATAGCCTTGTTGCCTAGTAATACCCACAAAATAGTAAAATAAAGTAAACTTTAAAATGAAGAAAATCGTCATAGAACAAGAAGTTAACTTATGTGTCTGTTACGTATCTGATATCTACTCGAGACAAAGCCAATAGTGTCCAATGACCAATAAATAAAATACAAGTAGTATATGTTTACTGTTAGTACAAGAACTTTCAATGAATTGATTAGTAAAACTTTACTTTCGGGTTCAATCTCATACGTCAATCTTGGTTTAGAGTAAGATCCATGTGCAGACGTCGTTTCACCTTGTGTTATTCGAATAGCTTCCAATTCATTTAACGCGCAAACGAAGCACTTCATTCTCTTGACTAAGCTCCTCAAACTAAACCATTCCTTCTTTTGAACGTTTGCTTGTCTGGAAGTAAGAGGTTGGGTAACAAAGCCGCAACCCCACTATATGCCCACTACGCTCTTGTGTACCTAAGGCCTGTGTCAAAACATCATTGAAAGATGGATCTTTGTTGCCAAGTGGATCATAAGCCTTTGAAAGTTTGTCCTAAGAAGAAATTGTAAAGGGCACTGCAATAATACATAAACTATAATAATTTTATGTTGCATATGTTGGAAGGTACCAAGGCACAGCGAAAGAAACAAAGATCTATAAGCACTCTAATTCATTAATTTTAACAGAAAAGAAAACTTGCTTCAACAAACATAAACGGGTTTCAAGACATACCTTTGAAGAACTTCCTCTAAGCTTTGAACCAGCTAAAAATCTCCACAAAATCTTGTAGTAAACCATCCCAAGATCTTACCCACTATCCTCTTGATGCTCAAGATTGAGTAATGGAACTCAAAATAAGCTGGAATTAAAGGAATTTGGAGAAGCTCGCAGCAGCAACCCAGCAGAAGAACAACCTACTTCTTTCACGACTTTTTCACAAAAAAATTTTCGATTGCATTACCTTCAAAATACTCCAATCTCTTCAATATATTGCAGACATTCATGCAAAGAAATTTGCTGCATGAGATGTAACTCATGCTTAGAGTTAATGAAGAGTTAAATGGGTTGTTGGCTAGTTCATGAAGAAAATAATGGAAAATCAATTTTTCCAACTTTTGTGTTTTTCTTTTCTTTTTCAATTTTATCAAAATTGATTTCATAAATCAATTTTATTCAATAAACCTAAAAATATTATTAATTTTACAAAATTAATTTCATAAATTAATTTTCTTAAGAAAATTTATAAATAATTATTTAAACAATTTAAATAATTCTAATTAATTTAATATCAAATATTAAATTAACTTTTACACAATCCCATCTTCAAATATTTAAATCATATTTAAATATTATTTCTCCAAATTCATTTAATTCTAATTTGAACACTTCAAATTAACTTATCATGTTATTCTAGACCTTATCCATTTAAGAGCTAGTAGGGACCTTGTAGACCTACAGATCATGGGCTCCAACAATCTGAGATTAATCGACTAAACTCATTAAACCAATCTAACCCCCATTCGTTAACTAATGGGTGATTCCACTAAAGCCCATAGTTGAACTCCCCTCACTGTAGATATATTATGTCTACTCGATATAACCATGATTAGTAAGTTAACCCTTCACAGGTTGCTCGTAATATTGACTGGGTCAAATCTCTGTTTTACCCCTGAAATTACCTATTATTCCTTAAGTCTCACTGATCCCCTAATGAACAATTGATTTTTGATCCAATCAACAAATCGAATCCCTCTCAGACCAATGAGATGGTGAGGCCTCTTGTTCAAGACCCAAAAATCAGTACTTGAAGGGAACAACCTCTCTACTAACCCTAATCGGGTAAGAGTGAATTCCCTCTTGCACCCTATGTTCCCAGCTATTCATCCGATCTTATCCTCAAAATGATAAGCTTATTGAGCAGAAGCAATTGGCCTACTCTCACCGTTTGTAGATCAAAGGATAATCCCAAACAAACAGGAGCTCATATTTAGCTTAGGATTAAGGTTAAGTTACCTAGGTCATCGCTTTGAAATAGTCAGTCTTAAACAGTAAATAGCGTTATAAAGTAAGAGCGACTGATTTCGTGGTCCGATCTTGCACAAAACTCATCTGCACATGACACCCTCACTCCTCATGTCCCAACATGCACGAATTAGGATCACTTCGTATGTAGCACTTTACAACTCTTTGTAACAACTACAGAGTAGGCTGCATCCAATAGTGTTACTAGAATAAGGTACCCAACCTTGTTCATATACTATAGATTATTTTGACTACTTACTCAAACCTGATCCACTTGTATGTCTCCACATTAAGTTCAAGTACTCATGTAATAGTTAAGGGACTTAGGTTTATTGGATTTCTAAAAAAAAAATATATTCAATAACAACTTTATTGAATTCTCAGAATAAGTTCTAATGTTTACAAACCACGAGTTTTAGGACATAAAACCCAACAAACTCCCACTTGACTAAAGCTCCAGTGGTAACTTATATATTTGATATATAAGACTGAGTTTCTAAGTTTTATAGAGAAATACAATAAACAAGGGTATCCCATACCCATGGTTTTACCATTCAGTATCTCATACCCGATATTTCTCCCACTTGCCATAGGTTATTAATCTTCTGTATTTCTAGTCTTACTAGATGATTCTTAAACACTTTAGCCAAGAGAATCATTGTAAACATATTAGTGTACAAATAGGCTTCTTATTAGATGGGGAATGCATTGAGGTACTCTCAACTATTTGATTAAGATGCATCTGACTTGCCTTAACAACTCTTGTTAACAGTCAGATCTAGAAATCTTAAATTTATTAAACCTCGATCTTAGCTGTTTAAATATCTAAATATTTGCAAATGACTTTTAACAATTTGATTCTTAACAGAAGTTGCTATGAGATAGAACAAACATATTTCTTGAAAATGAACATTTCATTCAAAACAAAAATATGTACAAAAGGTTCATTACAAGATTAACAAAAGTAGGTAACTACATCTTCATTAGCAACTTCTCCTACGGATGAGCTGAGCAAACGATCTCCAGGATCTAAACAGCCTGTTTGCCTTTCTCTGCTCTCTTCTCTACAAGATATTTAGGGCAATTTCTCTTCCAGTGCCCTTGTTCATTGCAGTGGAGACATTTCTCTTTCTCTGCAGCGATTTTCTTGCTCTTCTTGCTAGCAGGCTTCTTCTTCCCTTTTTCCTTTGTCTTTCTTCGCTGGAATACTCTTAGTCTGTGAAGAGGGGTCAACTTCAGGCTTGGAGTACATTCCTCTATTTTCAGCAGAATCAATATTTACTTCTGGTTCCAGACCCTTAGTTCTCAACATAGTTTGAAAAGCCTGCAGCTCATTCAGTTGAGTGGTCAAGTTGTATTCAATTTTATTCATCAAAGCATTGGTACAAAATTGCAGAAGATTCTTCGAAAGAGATTCTAGAATAAAGCCAACTTGAATTCTCTCATCCATCATAGCGTCGTTTACTTTTGCTACATTAAAGTGAACTATCATGTCCAGGACATGTTCACGAACATTGGTCCCCTCTTTCATGCAACTATTGTAAACGTATTGGATAGCATCATGCCTCAGGCTGAAGAACGGCTGTCCAAACATCCCTCTCAAAGATTCTATAATCTCTTTGGCAGTACTCATATCCTCGTGTTTTTTCGCCAGAACGTCAGACAGGTTAGCGAGGATATAAGCAAGGGCTTTATCATTCACCCTGATCAATCTATCAAATGCTTCCCAAAAAGTTCAGTTGGAATTTGAGCTAGGAATGGGAGGAAATTCCTCCGTTAAGACAAATCTCAAATCGTCAATCGTAAATATTATGTTCAAATTGGATTTCCAGGTTACATAGTTGTCCCCAATTAGTTTGTCCGAAGCCAACAATTATATAATTCAACTCATCATTCTGAAATTATAAACAAGTTTTATAAGTGAATTGCTTTTAAATCCAATCAAGTTTTAACAAAGTGATAATATACCCATAATCATTATTTTTGCAACGATACTTAAGTGATTTAGAACAAATGCTACCATGGGGCAGTCAAGAATCCCTTCACAAAAGCAAGACAATTCTTGACCAAATACTATCTCCAGAATAACTCATATTCCGATAGTCATTTAGTTATCGTTTTCGGTCAAGATCATTGCTAACACTTAGTAAGTCTTGGAATTAAGGGAATTTGGAGAAGTTCACAGCAACAACCCAACAGAAGAACAACCTTCTTCTTTCACAAATTTTTCACAAAAATTTGTTCGGTTGCATTACCTTCAAAACACTTCAATCTCTTCAATATATTGCAGACATTCATGCAAAGAAATTTGATACATGAGATGCAGCTCATGCTTAGAGTTAATAAAGAGTTAAAGTGGGTTGTTGGTGAGCTAGTTCATGAAGAAAATAATGAAAAATCAATTTTTTCCAACTTTTGTGTTTTTCTTTTCTTTTTCAATTTTATCAAAATTGATTTCATAAATCAATTTAATTCAATAAAACTGAAGATATTATTAATTTTACAAAATTAGTTTTCTTAATAAAATTAATAAATAATTATTTAAACAATTTAAACAATTCTAATTAATTTAATATCAAATATTAAATTAAGTTTTACACAATCCCATCTTCAAATATTTAAATCATATTTAAATATTATTTCTCCAAATTCATTTAATTCTAATTTGAACACTTCAAATTAACTTATCACGCTATTCTAGACCTTATCCATTTACGAGCTAATAGGGAAACCTCGCAGACCTACCGATCATGGGCTCCAACGATACGAGATTAATCGGCTAAACTCATTAGACCAATCTAACCCCCATTCGTTAATTAATGAGTGATTCCACTAAAGCCCATAGCTGAACTCCACTCACTGTAGATATATTATGTCAACTCGATATAACCATGATTAGTAAGTTAACCCTTCATAGGTTGTTCGTAATAACGACTAAGTCAAATCTCTGTTTTACCCCCGAAATTACCTTTTGCTCCTCAATTCCCATTGATCCCCTAATGAACAATTGATTTGTGATCCAATCAACAAATCGAATTCCTCTCGGGCCAATGAGAGGGTGAGGCCTCTTGTTCAAGACCCAGAATCAGCACTTGAAGGGAACAACATCTCTAGTAACCCTAATCAGGTAGGAGTGAATTCTCTCTTGCACCCTATGTTTCCAGCTATTCATTCGGTTTTATCCTCAAAATGGTAAGTTTATTGAGCTGAGGCAATTGGTCTACTCTCACCGTTTGTAGATCAAAGGATAATCCCAAACAAACAGGAGCTCATATTTAGCTCAGGATTAAGGTTAAGTTACCTAGGTCATCACTTTGAAATAGTCAGTCTTAAACAGTAAATAGCGTTATAAAGTAAGAGTGACTAGTTTCGTGGTCCGATCTTACACAAAACTCATTTGCATAGGACACCCCCACTTCTCATGTCCAACATGCACGAATTAGGATCACTTCATATGTAGCACTTTACAACTATTTGTAACAACTACAGAGTAGGCTGCATCCAATAGTGTTACCAGAATAAGATACCCAACCTTATTCATATACTATAGATCATTTTGACTATTTAACTCGAACCTGATCCACTTGTATGTCTCCACATAAAGTTTAAGTACTCATGTAATAGTCAAGGGATTTAGGTTTATTGGATTTTTAAAAAACAATATATTCAATAACAACTTTATTAAATTCTATAATGTTTACAAACCACGAGTTTTAGGACATAAAACCTAACAACATACACACTAGGAATAACCTATATGTATATAACTTCATTAACGAATAAATATGTTTATACTTGCCTTTCTGGTTTTCCATAATGTTTGCTTTTGACCTTTTTGAATATTTTTTTGGGATTGAAAGATCGCAATAGCCTTGTTGCCTAGTAATACCCACAAAACAGTAAAATAAAGTAAACTTTAAAATGAAGAAAAGTATCATAGAACAAGAAGTTAATTTATGTGTCTGTTATGTATCTGATATCTACTAGAGACGAAGCCAGTAGTGTCCAATGACCAATAAATAAAATACAAGTAGTATATGTTTACTGTTAGTACAAGATCTTTCAATGAATTAACTGGTAAAACTTTACATTCGGATTCAATCTCATTTGTTAATCTTGGTTTAGAGTAAGATCCATGTGCAGATGTCGTTTCACCTTGCGCCATTCGAATAACTTCCAATTCTTTAACGCGCAAACGAAGCTCTTCATTCTCTTGACTAAGCTCCTCAAATTAAACCATTCCTTTTTTTTTTTTTTTTTTTTAACATTTGACTATGTGAAAGTAAGAGGTTGGGGTAACAAAACCACCAACCTCAATATATGCCCACTACGCTCTTGTGTACCCAAGGCCTGTGTCAAAACATCATTGAAAGATGGATCTTTTTTGCCAAGTGGAACATAAGTCTTTGAGAGTTCGTCCTAAGAAGAAATCTAAATTCGATTATAATTTCATAAATGTATATATAAAATTTTCATGAATATAAAATGTAATACACGTCTTACAATTCGAAAAACAACTTCCTGGACGTGTTCATTGTTGTGTTTTCCATTCTTATCTACTCGGGCTTTCTTCCACATGAAAGCTCGGTCAAAATCACCTTCCTGTGAAGTTATTTTTTCTATTCATCATACACAAAGTTAGATTAGCATAACCTTTAAGACTAATAAAAGTTTAAAATAATATATTCTTACCATTTCCTCACGAAGATTAGCATAACCTTTTCTTGAAAGCCGATGGTTATACTTATTCTTAGATCGACAATCTTGTTGAAGGATTCTTTTTCTCTACACAAATGTAACAATTATCAGTAAAAATTTAAAAGGTTCTTAATAAATATTAATAACTATTGATACCTCAAACTCTTTACTTAATCTAGATCTAACAAATTCTTCCCAATGTTTTTTATCAATATAAGAATACATTTTTTTTTTTTTTTTGTTTCAGAAGTTGAGGTTCATTCTTGAATGACATGATATGCCTCGTCGTCAACCAATGCTTAAACTGGCAAAACGTTGTCCCTATGGTTTTAAGAATGACCTTTCTAGATCTACTATCGATTATAAAGGCAACCTATAGATTAGAATGTCAGTGAAAATATACATATCTCAATTACAAACAATGTTTTTTAAAAAAATATAAACATACATACCTCAACTATGTTATATATCTTATCCTTCAATTCAACAAACACATGCTTCCACATTGCATATGTAATGGGGACATGGTAATGCATGCACGATCCAATAAACAATTCTAAATCATGTTGCATATCTTCAAAAACATCATACAATTCATCATACGAAAGATATTTTTGATTTATCTCATCTTTTTCACTTTCATCTCCGGAGTCATTCCCCAAATGAGCCATCAAGCACAATGAGGATAGATCACATTTTTTTTCTTTTTCACTTCATGAAAATTTTCTTGATTTTGGCAAGTACAATTTTCCTTCACATCAAATAGATCATTAGTACTACAAGGAGAATTTTCTAAGCTATACATATTATTAAGAAAATTTCAAATGTCATATGCATAATCAAAATGTAGAATTGTTTCACATATTTGTCAATCTAATGCATAAAATATGATATTTATTGCTTTAGTATTATAAGTAAGCAACTCATTGTTCAATTCCAATTTACCCAAATCATTCTCACAAACATACAAAATGTTCAAATCCATAGCAAGCATAAATGTTTTCATTTTATTTTTTCATACATCATAATTTCTATTTTCATCAAAGTATGGGGGTCTATCAATAGAATCACTATTTAAAATTTTCATAATTCTAGCAGTTAAGCTTTTCAAAATATTAATAATAATTTATGTGGAAGAGCAACTTGGCTCTGATACTAATTGTAGGATCGGTATAGCAACCCTAGAGGAGGGTGAATAGGGATTATTTAAAACTAATTAAAACTTTTTCCTAACAAGTAATTTAAACAATAAATTCATGCAAATAAATTGAATTCAAAATAATCAAGAAGTTAATAATGCTACTTTAAAGCACCCAATTTGATTCTAATAACAAGATTGATGAGAATGTAGAAATTAATTTAAGAACTATCAATCAAAATATACAAATATGAGCAATTAACTTCAAGAAAAAATATTGCAATTAATTTCATGTTATAAATTATAATAATACATTACTTGCGAAATTAAAGTAGGAGAAGGATAGAGAAATTAACACTGAAAATCTTTATAGTGGTTCGGCACAACCCAACCTACATCCACTTCCCAACCTCCTCTGGGGGTATGTCACTACGAACTTGACTCTTTCCACGACTTAGAATCGAACCGCTATAATGTTCCTTTTTCGGGTGCAAAAATAAACTCAATCCTTTCCATAGTTGAGGATCAAACCGTTACAATACTCTTGTTATGGGTTCAAGAGTAACCCTTTCCAATAGATATAGAAATGAAGAACAAGATGAGAAAAACACTCTAAAAGAGTGGATTTACAAATTGTAGCACTCAATGAATTAATCCTCTCAATATAATAAATCTCTCAAGAATAAGATGAAAACAAAAATTAAGAGCTTGTAGAGAATAACAATGGTGACTTTGAGGGTCATAAAAATGTGTAGTTTTTGTTGTGACTTGGAAAAAAAGATGAGTTTAAATAGAGAGGAAATTTTTTTGAAAACCACGTTTAATTTGGAACATTGGATCTTGGAAAAAAAATCAATGATGGAGATTTTAAACTTAACCAGTTGTTAGACACAAAACAAAAAAAATCATATAATAATAGATATTTTTCAAAATCATTTCTTTTAAAACCTAAAAAAAAGCAATGTCTACCATGTGTCCAAAACTAGTCGTTAGACACAAACATAAAATAATATTAAATTCATTTTCTTTTTAAAACCAATCCAAAAATCAAAAGTCCACCAAGTGTCATTTCTTCATTACTCCAAGTGGCACATTTTAATTGGTCCACTTGATGAGAAAGATTCTGCCACATCATCAACTCTGGATTTTTCCATTAGGCTTATTTCGATCGTATCTTCTTCATTTGAACTCTGATTTGACTGATTCAAATTGCGTTGGAATCATTGTTCTAAACTCTATGCAATAAACATTCGAATTGTTAGTAAATAAATTCAAGTTTTAGCATCAAAACATTAATTAATTAATTAATTAATTAAAATTAATTATTTTGAGATTAAGGGTCAAAAAACCAACATCATAAACATACAAAAACTTATGATTAGACTCAACTACAAGTTTACTGCATTCCGTTGTTGGGTAAAGGACTCATTCATATGAGAAGATATAATCAAACACATAATTCAACATTGCCAATTATTTTCCCCAATCCTAAGTTTTGAAAAATACAAGAGTTTGCAAGGAATTTATTTTCAAAATTCAAGTCCTTATTCAACTTGTTGACAGAAAACAAATGATACTCCAATTTTGGCACAAACAAAACAAATTCAAGAGTTATGGAGCTTAAAATTTGAATACTTCTAATCCAATTACTTTAATAGGTGTACTATTAGCAATTCGAATGGAAAAATTTCCCGTATTGAGAGAACAAGTTAAGAAAAAAGATCTAAAACCTATCATATGATTTGATGATTCATAGTCCACTATCATTCAAATGGAAGGGATTGAGCATGGAGAGGAAGAGACTTTTGGTTACTTTGTTAAAACTTTTAGAGTAAGAGGATGTTAAGCTAGTCTCAACATTACTTTTTCTTTCGACTCTCTTCTCTACGAACTTTAGAAAAAACATCTGGAAGACTAGGTAATGGCTTAGTACCGAGGATTTGACCACTAACTTCATCCAAAGATTTAGTGAGACCCATAAGAAACTTGAATTTTTTTTTTTTTTTTTTTTTTGTCTCCACAATTTTTCGACAGAGGGTACCATCAGTAGAACATTTTTATTCATGAGTTTTAAATAAATTGAATTATTACCAATAGCAAGAAGTGATGTAGTAAGTTGTAATGGATAAGTCACCTTCTTTGAGATCTTAAAGTGTGGTATGATCTGAAAAAGTTCAATAATGTTCTCCTAATTTGAGAAAGTGTCCCGAATAGCATCCCAAATTTTTTAGGCAGCTGAATATAGGAGAAAATTCTCTAGATTATAGTAGTCATGGAGTTGATTAACCAACCCATAAATTGATTGCTTTTAGCCATCCAAATGCGAAGTTTTGGATCTTTGAATTTAGGTGAAGTTGCTTTAGCTGTGATATAGTCTTCTCGTCTATGACCATATACGAACATCATCACAAATTGGAACCACTGAAGATAATTAGGGTTTTTGAGCTTGTGACATGTTATCTGAGTATTGTTGCTCTCAGTGAAGCTGATAACTTGAGATTCTACTTTTGACACTGAATTGAGAGAATTTTTTATTAGTTTATAAATAGTGGTGGCAACAACGGTGTCAAGGTTGTGGTACGACAACAGTTATGTCCAGAGATGATGATGGTAGAAGCGAAAGCGAACAAAACCCAATAAAAACAGAGGAAAAATCGCATGAAGGGTGGGATGGTGAGGACTTCAAACTTGAAACGATGGAGACTTCATGTGAGGTGGCGGCGACATTGGTGCAATGATGAAGATAGGTGATGCGTACGGTTGAGCTCAAAATTTGGAAGGCGAAGTTGCACGAAGCTAAGATTTGGAATTTTTGAATTAGTAGGGTTTTTGGTGATGTGGGTGACAATGGTGAAGCTCGATTTTGAATGAACTAGGGTTTTTCGTGAAGGAAAACCAATGCCAGTTTTACAGTGGAAGCGGGGATCGATCTCATCTTTCACATGATTTTAGAATTACAGAATAAAAGACAGTGGGATTATCCATTATATCTAAAATTTACAGCATGCATAAATCATAAGAAATTGGGAAGGAGAATTTACATACCATTGAAGCTATTATTTTCACGTATTCCCTTGAACAGATCTCGAACCACTTTGATCTCCAAATGATAGACACCACCACAAAATGAAACCTTCTGTAATCTCTAGAGTTGAGAATTGGTGGGAGGTGGTCGACACTGCCCTAGATTTGGAAGAGGGAAGAAGAGGAAGAGAAGAAACTTTTCTTCTCTATGATTTTCTTGGGAGAGAATTATAGGGAGAGTTTTTCAGATCCACAATTGGTGGAAGAAGATGGTTGAACTTTCCACCCCCACCTGAACGTTTTCCTGAGAGAATTAGGGAGGGGGAGTTGTAACTCCCCCCCTTTAATTAAATTGGATATAAATATAAATAATTTAATTAGAATTCACATATATATATATATATATATATATATATAAAGGTAATTGCAATTAGTAACATTTTTAGGAATAATAACCAAGTGTATAACATCATTTAAAAAAATTGCAAATGTAGTCAAGCCTATCAGAGATAGACTTCTATCGTTGATAGACTCTTACTAGTGATATAGTCTATCACTGATAGATTCCTACAAATAATATGATCTATCACTAATAGACTATTTAAATTTGGCCATATTTGTAATTTTTGACACTATGTTATATCTGTTAATACTTTGGGTCTCATGTCTATATTTGCAACTATTCCTATATATAATTTAATAAACTCTAATGGGAGAACCTTGAGCGGAAGCAAATCGATCAAATTCCATATTGTTGGGTATCAACGCCAACAATATTAGCTACCTTATTGTTGGGTTTTATGTCCTAAAACTCGTGGTTTGTAAAGATTTAAACTTAATCTGAAAATTCAGTAAGTTGTTATTAAATATGAATTGCTTATTCATTTTAAAAATAAATCCAATAAACTAAAAGATCCATGACTATTACATGAGTACTTGAACTTTATGTGGAGATATAAAAGTGGATCAGGTTCGAGTAAATAGTCAAATGATCTATAGTATATGAATAAGGTTGGGTGCCTTATTCTGATATCACTATTGGATGTGGCCCACTCTGTAGTTGTTACAAGAAGTTGTAAAGTGCTACAGATGATGTGATCCTAATTCGTACATGTTATGACATGAGGAGTGGGGGCGTTCTGTGCAATGAGTTTGTACAAGATTGAACCACGAAATCAGTCATTCTTATTTTATAACGTTGTTTAATGTTTAAGGTTGACTATTTCAAAGCGATGACCTAGGTAATTTAACCTTAATCCTAATCTAACTATGAACTCCTGTTTATTCGGGATTATCCTTAGATCTGCATAGGTGAAGGTTGGCTCAACAACGCTGGCTCAATAAACCTCCATTTCAGGGGTAAGAATGGGTTGATAGCTGGGGACATAAGGTGGAAAATGGAATTCACTCCTACCCGCTTTCAGAGATAGTAGAGAGGTTGTTCCCTTAAGTGTTGACTCTGAGTCTTGAACAAGGGGCCCCCGCTCTCATTGGCCCAAGAGAGACTCGATTTGTTGATCAAATCACAAACCAATTGTTCATTAGAGGATCAGTGAGACTTAAGGAATAAAAGGTAATTTCGGGGACATTTGACCCAGCCATTATTACGAACAACTTGTGAAGGGTTAACTTACTAATCATGGTTATATCGAGTGGACATAATATATCTATAGTGAAGGCAATTGCTTTAATGAAGTGACCCATTAGTTAACGAATGAGGGTTAATTCGGTGTAAAGAGTTTAGCCAATTAATCTCGGATCGTTGGAGCCCATGATCTGTAGGTCCACGAGGTCCCTCTACTAGCTCGTAAATGGATTTACCTTAGAGTAGCATGATAAGTTAATTTAAAACGTTCAAATTAGAATTAAGAGAATTAGTAATTATATGTGATATAATTACACGTTTAATTTTGGAATTAAACGGAATTAGAGAATTAATTAATATTTAAATATGATTTAAATACTAAATTCATGAATAGGGATTCATGATGGTGGAATTATTAATTAAATTGTTAATTAATTATTTATTATTAATTTTATTATAAAATTAATTTTGTAAAATTAATAAATGTTTTAAATTTTGAAATCAAAATTGATTTTGGAAATCATTTTGTAAATTGGAAAAAGATTGAAAAACACAAATTTAAAAAGTTGAATTTCTCCACTATCAAACCAAGTAGCTCATACCATTCCCACTTGATTCTTGATTCAATCTTCCAAGCATGAGGTGCTTTTTATGTAGCCTTCTCCTTTGCATGATTGTCTTGCAATAAATAGGAAAGATTGAGCTGAGAATCGGGCATGCAAATTGTTTGAACTTGCTGAAGTTTTGTTGAAAACTAGAGGTTGAAGAAAGTGTTCTTCAAAGGTGTATCAATGAGCTTCTTCTCCAAATTCCCTTCATTTAAGCTTATTTTGAGTCCCACAACTCAATCTAAGGCTCCAAGAGAATGGTAAAGAAGACCTTGAGATGGTTCAAAGAATTTTTGGAGAAGATTTGCAGCTGAATTCGAGATTCAAGAGGTTCTACAAAGGTATGACTTGAAACTCTCTTATTGTTGTATGAGCATGCTTTATTTATAGCCAAAATTAATGAATTAGAATCCTTATTGATCCTTGTTACTTCCGTTGCATGCTGATATACTCCTATACTTATTATATATATACTATATGTTATGTCAAATATAACACATAACCCATAGTTTTATATTAGGGTTGGCAAAATTCCCCGCGGGGACCTGCCCCGATCAGGGCAAGGAATCCCCAGTTTGATTGGGGATGGGGTCAAATCAAGGACCTCTTTAGGATCCCCGAACAGGAGACGGGACGGGGATGGGAAGGGTGTCCTTGTCCCATCCCCAACCCCGACCCTGCCCCAGTTAGGTTTTTAAATATTTTTTCTATATATATAATTAGATTTTTAAATATTTTCTCTCTCTCTATATATATATATTAGGTATTTAACGCTTTACATTTAGCTTGATTTTTAATTTAGTCCAATATAAGCCCAACTAAAGTGTCCAAGCCCAAACGAAAGATAATTTTACAAAAAAAAAAATAAAAATAAAAAGTTCCCATAAGGAAATAAAAGGGAAAACGAGGAATAGGTCCCTGCGGGGACCCGTTTTTCCAATGGAGAATCCCCGTCCTCGTACCCACCTTGAAATGGCGGGAATGGGGACAAAATCCCCCGTCCTGAGGAACCCTCCCCAACCCCATTGCCAACCCTATTTTATATTGTATCAAATACAATATAATCTATAGTTTTATTTTCTCTCAACAATGCATGACATTTAATATAAATCATATTTATTCTAAATTCAATTATATGAATCTCATCCATATAAATATCAAATCATATTCAAATATTTAATTCCTCTTAACTATTTACGGTATTTAACATAAATCATATTTACATTAAATTTAATTATATGAATCTCATTCATATAATTAGTATTTGAATAATATTCAAAATCCTCTCAAAATATTTTATATTATAATGTATCTAATACATTATAATAATTATATCACATATAATTAATTTAAATAATTATATCATAATTAAATTCTCTCAATTAATTTGAATAATTCAAATTAAGCAAAAATTAATTCTCAATTAAATCTCTGTTGAACTATAGAGGGGACCTTATGGACCTGCAGATTGAAGTCCCAATGGTGTTTGGATAATTAATTAAACTCTTTAATTAAATTACCCAACTTTCATTAACTATCAGTCTCTCCACTAAAAACCGAGCTGCACTCTTCGCACTACAGATATATTTTTGTGTCCATTGAATATAACCAATCAATAGTGCGATGACTCTTCACAAATTGCTCATAAGTACAGTTAGACCAAAATTACCTTTTTGCTCCTGTAGTTACATCTAACTCTTTAAATACCACTGATTCCTTTAATGAACAATAAATCATAGTCCAACTATGAGCAAGTCCCTCTCTGTCTAGGAAAGGGTGTGGTCACATTGTTAAGCCCTAGAATCAGCCCTTAAGGGAGTAATTTATCTACTTATCCCGACATTAGGGAATGAGTGAATTTTTTCTTGTGTAGTTGTGTTCTTAGCTTCCTAATCAGACAAATTCCCAAAATGGTAGGATATTGAGTTAACAATCTGTCACCTATGCAAATCAAAGGACCGCCTTCATGAGCAGGAGTTCACAACTCACTCATGATTCATGTCATGTCACCCATGGTCATCTTGGTGAAATGTAAGTCTCTATTATTAACGGTGTTATATAATGAGATTAACCATTTTGTGGTCCAGTCTTATACAAACTCTTTGTATAGGATACCTCCACTCACATGTCTCCACATGAATGATCAAGATTGGATCATTTGTAGCACTTTACAACACTTGTAACATCTACAAAGCGAGTCGTATCCGTAGTGTCACCAGGATACCAGGATAAGATACTCAGCCTTATCCATCTACTACAGACAGTTTAGGTTATTATTTAAACAAGATCCATCCGTATGTCTCTACATACTTGTTTAAATTACATAAAATAATCTAGAATCTTAGTTTATTGGATTGAGTGTATTCTTATAAAACAACAACTATGTTATTAATAATAATTTGTTTATACAATGTTTTCAAACTACGAGAGTACAAGAGATTTAGGACACCAATCCCAACATTTCTTTGATTTTTTTAATGATTTAAATGTAATTTTCATTGATGGCGACTAGGGCTCTGGCGAGATTTAGGGTTTTTTTTATTAAAAAAAAAAAAAAATCAAAGCTCTAATACCATGCAGTTTGGTATAGGATAAGATATTTTTTTTCTTATTCCTTTAGTGATTGAGAAAGATTCAATATACAAGAGGATTATTAATTAATGTGTTAAAATTAAGCTATTAATCTAAACCTATATGGAAAGAATAAATTATAATATATAAGGATATAATTTGAATTAAGGTCATGTTTACTCCACTGAAAACGTAATGTAAAAAATTGGTCCCATTTTGGGTGTTGATTACTTATGTTTTGCATTCACACTAACACACGGGGCCCACCTTCAAATTTATAATTAAAAAAATGCAAACTAATTAACGAATGAAACGTGCTCAATCCAATTGCATCTAGAAATTATGTTATATCATTATTATTGTCATTATAGTTACCATTACTGTTACTGTTTCAGAGAAAAAATTATGAATTTTGACATCTCTACTGTTACCATTACCGTTACCATTTGACCCTCAGAGGGAACGGTAACGGTGACAATAAATGTGACAATATTCATAATTCTAAGTAAATGTGGTTTAAAGCAATCTAACTACATTTGCGATTCATACTTATTACAATTAATCCATCAATGAAATTCCATTACGATTACATAAATTTTCATTATGGTTTGGTAAACGTAGGCTATTTCTCTAATTTCCAATTGCATAGTTTAGCTTGATTTCCTACACATATAAATACTCATTTTTCTTCTATTTGCCCGATTCTTACGACCTTTTTTTCAAAAATTAAAAACATGACCTAAAGCTTCAAGTAAAAGTATAAAATTTTACAAAATTCCACAAAGTCCTAAAACTTAAAATCTCCCTTTCAACAAAATCTTGATCACTTCAAATTTGGTAATGCCAATGTTTTTTGTTCCTTTTATCTGCCATTGTCATTAAAATGATAACCATATTGTTAACATATGTCTCTTTTTGTGTATTAAATCTAAATATATTAACTCACATTCAACTACTAACATAAAACCTTGTTAAAACATTTAAGTCATAAGGTTTCTTGGTGGTTCCATTATTTTTGTTTCTTCTTGCGATAGGTTATACACGTTTGATTGAAGGAGGTACATTTCGAGATTGAGGAATGAAAAAAAAAGGATTAGAGATTGAGGAACAAAAAAAAAAAGTAAAAGGGCATTGCATAAGAGAAGGAAAATAGAAAAGTATTGCAATGGAAGGCCCATTTGGATTGATTTTCTAAGTGTTTATAAACACTTTTTTTACACTTATAAAAACCTGGAATAGATGAGAGAGAGCTAAAAATGGAAGAGGTAGGTGAAATAAGGGGAAATTAAAATAATATTGTAGTTTTAAAAATAATTTATAAAAATATTGTTGTTTTGAAACTATTTACAAAAATATGGTTTTTTTTTTTAATATGTCGAGTGTTGAAAATTCGACGAACCTAGGTTGAATTTTCAACATTCAACCTTTACCTTTTTAAAAAAAAAAATTCATTTTATAAATATGGTTGTTTTTTTTATTTTTTTTAATATGTCAAGTATTGAAAATTCGACCTACCTAGGTCGAATGAGATAAGTTAAATAAAATAATAAAATAATAAATTATTTTTATAAAAGAACAAATTAAAAAAATAATATCTCATAAAAATAAAAAAGTGTAAATTAAAATATCTCATTTATAAAAAATAATTACAAAAATCAATGTGTCCCACAAGGCCGACGTCGTCGATTTAAAGCTGGTTGTCATCGTCAACTTCGAACTTGAGGTTGCTCTGGTTCTTCTTGATGTTGCTCTGGTATTTCTGCAGGCGCTTCATAATATAAATATTCATTATGCTCTCCACGACCTCGACCATGTCCATGCGCGTATGAAGACGAAAGACCAGCTTCTTAGTCATAATGTCTTGAACCAAATGTTGGCATCATCATTAGACTAACATAATCAGTTTAACTCTGCGCATTACAGGAGGCAACTCTTCCATATTATGGGCAACCTCATCAAACTCATCCTCTTCCCGAACAGGTCCTCTACGTCTAGGAGCTGGTGGAGGAACAATAGGTATATCGTATATATAATGTATCTCCTCCATATAGCTTTGGTTGTCACTACATATAGCAAGAACCTGGTTCGGATCATTCGCAACATCACGGAGTCTACTATTGTTCAATCTTTATGAATCATAAAACAATTAGATAATATTTAAAATAAATTAAATTAAAAATAATTAGATAATATTCATTCATTTACCAGATGACCCATAGCTGCTCTCGGACGAGTAACGTAGTGCCTTGTGATATTATTATACCAGTGAATGTAGTCTTGAGTGGTATCCCTGTTAAACTGTTCAATAGAAACCCCCACTGCAATAAACCTTGCACGATAGTGGGAGTTCGGAAGATGCTGTCGTGGAAAGAGAGCTTTCGAGAGTGGGAGTTTGAAAGACGCTGTCATGGAGAGGCCATCGCAGCATGCCGCTCATCGTCTACTTCCACTAGGCGATCGTGTAGCACTTGGTAGACGATCGTATAGTAAAAGGTATGCGATCGTATAGGTTCTGAGAAGGCGATCGCGTAATAGTAATAGTTAAGCGATCGTATAGGAGTTTGTGGCCAATCGTAGAGGATTTAGTAAGCGATCGTTTAGTCATACTGAGCGATCGTGGAGAGATTGTAAATGATCGTTTAGCATCTCGTAAGCGACCGATTAATTTTGTTTGATTCCTATCGTCTAATAAAGAAGTTGTTCATCGTTCACTTATTCTTTCCGGAAGTTTGCACCTATTGTTACGTTAATAAAGAATTACTAAACGATCACATAGTAATTTCACTAAACAATTGTATGCGATCGTGTATAATTACTAAATGATCGCATTGTAATTTACTAAACAATTGTGTGTGATCGTGTATCATTACTAAACGATTCTTCAATTTCCTTTAAGTCGATGATCAAACCCTCGACCTCCTCTTTAATTTTCGACAGGTTGAGGGTCGAACCCTCGACAAAATATTTAACACAAAATTCTCACCCTCGAAAACTACAAAACAACCATAGATTTCTAAATAGTTTCAGAACCATTATATTTTCCTAAAATGTTTTCCTAATAACAATATTAAAAAAAAAATGCAGTGAAATAGGGTATCCATAGACAATTTTTGTCCATTTACTAATACTAAGACATTTTTAACCTCCTTTTTTAAAAAAAGTTCAGGGTTATTTATAAAATGAAGTGCTAACTATTTTCGTCTATATATTAAGAATATTTTTTAAAAAAGTTTAAAGATAACTTTGAAAGTTTAGAAATATTTTTATAACAAAGTATAGAATAATTCTTTTGTCAAAACTAAAGATCGGAGTGTTTTTTAATCTTCTTTAGTTTAAAGGCATTCATGAGCACAGGAACATTTTCTACAATTTAGCCTTAGTATTATTGTTAGTTTCTAGTTTAATTATTCGAAATGAAAACTTAAAAAGCAATATAAGATTTTCTTGACGTGTGAAAGGTGAAAATGTGTGGTTTGTGATAGTTTCTATTTCATTTCAGACAATGACATCGTTTTTCACATCATACATCAATTTTCAATTTATAAAAGGTTGTCGAAAACATCCTAATATATAAAAAGCCGCAAATCATTTTTTTTATATATATATAAAATCAAAATTAAGCCTATAGAATCAATGAATCACACTTGAGTCAAAATTTGTACAAATCCACATCTTTTGTATTACCACTCTCCAACACCTTCTAAACGTTCTCCTTAACCCAAAAAAAGACAACAAAAAATCAACATTGAGACATAAAATCATGAATGATGTCTACTAATGGTGCATTTGAAATAAGTAGTGAAAAGATATATTTTTCAAAAAAGCTTAATTTTTCTAAAAAATATTAGTAATTTAAATTGTGTTTAGTATAGTTTTTCAATGATGAAAATGCTTTTTAATTAAATAAAGAAAAAAGCCCTTAAAAAGTTTTGGATTAATTTTTAAGTTATTTTTAAAGAAATTATGGAGAGATAGAATATTAAAAACAATGGGTTTTCAATTAATCAAAGTTTTTTAAGTGATTTTCAATGATCTAAAACCATTACAAAAAATAGGGAAAAAACTATAATAGACACCTTTTAAATCATTAATGTGTACTATATATAACATAAACCATGAGAAAGAGAATTTTACTTTCTCATTTTGCCTTACATGTTTTTAATAATTTATATTTTGTTCTTCGTTATAATTATTTGGGTAGAAATTGTTACATGCGAAATTGTGTATTCTATCATATACATGAAATATCATTATCTAATCGTGGAGATATGTTTTAATAGATAGTCATGACTCTTACTACAATAATTTCAGCCGAAATGGTATATCCTTTCGTGAATGAGTGTGTTCTAGACCGTAGACAAGAAACATCACGATCTAACAATTGAGATATGTTTGAATGAGCAATCACATCTTTTACCTCATTACAACTATTTTAAGATCAAAGTAGTTACATGGCGAAGTAATATATCCTTTCATGTATGAGTGTATGATTTAAACTCTAGATATGAAACATCATTGTCTTTGGTCGATTAAATTTTCATAAACTTTTATTTTATCTTTCTGTGCAAAAAGTTACCACTATTCTCGTTAAACAACTTTGGAAATTATATCATTGATTAGAATGGTTTAAAACTGTTTTTCTTCTTTGTATTAAACATAATTGGTGGAGTTATAGGCATGTTTTTCAAAGATACTAAAAGAAAATTTGATTTTTTATTGAAGAAAACAAACATCTTCTTAACAAGTTATTCTAAATAGAGTGATATCCATCTTAATCAGCTATACAAACCTTTTTTATTTTGTCGCTGATACTGAAATATCATGCACTACACTTAACATGCATGCATCTACATTTTCTTACTATTGGATTGCTTTTTTTTATATATATTATTATTATTATTTTAATTTTAGGACAAATTAGCTGGTTTATATAATATATATATATATATATATATATATATATATATATATATATATATATATATATAAAAAAAAGTTTATAGTTTAATTTTAAGAAAATTATTTTAAATGATAAAACTATTGAAAATATTTATAAATATATTAAAATTTTGGATATTTATAATAAATAGTAAAATAAGAGGAAAATATAAAAATATATTACCTCTTCAAAATATTTGTAAATATAGAAATGTTGACTAGTTAACTTTTAAATTTTTTCTAATTCTCAATCTCACCTTCTCTTGTCTTCTCTTGTCTTGGTGTACACTTTCTTCTTCTTCTTTTTTTATTTTCTTTTATTTCTTCGATTTTTACTTCTTTCCTTTCTTTTTTTATTTTATTTTATTTTCTTTCTCTAGTTTTTCTTCTTCCCTTCCCTTTCTTTATTTTTTTCCTTCCTCCAGTTTTGCTTCTTCCCTTTCTTTTTCTTTTTTTTTACTTTTATTTTCTTTCTCTAGTTTTTGCTTCTTCCCTTTTTCTTTTTATTATTTCTTTTTTCTTTCTTTGGTTTTTCCTTCTTCCTTTTTTTTTTTTTTTTTTAATTTTCTTTCCTTTCTCCAATTTTTGCTTCTTCTCTTTTTTTTCTTTTTAATTTTTTTCTTTATCCGATTTTTTCTGCGTCCTTTTTTTTCATAAGAACTATGAGGTTGAGTTTTGTATCTAAGACTTGAAAGTATCCAATTCATAATTGATTTAACATCACAAATTAATCATCAAATTTGATTATTATAACAAAACATTAAATATAAATAGCAAATGAAAACGGATTTGAAAGAAACTACTTTTTCTAGTTCACAAATTTGCACTAGAAACATTTCTTAAAACTTTGAAATAAGAAACAAGAATAGTTATTAAACAAGTTTATTTCTCAAAAAATGAGAAATGTGAACGATATCAAACAAGCTAATAGTTTTTTTTCTTTTTATAGGACTTTAAGAGTATAATGTCTATCAGAAATAAACTTGAAAAAGTGGCATAGATGGCCTACAATGAATAGCACAAATTGAAATATTTGTGTATTTGTGTATTGATAATAACAATTATTAGTGATATTAATGATAGAACTTAGATAGATATCAGTCATATTCATGTATTAGTGATATCGAATTTAGGTAGATATTAGTGGTTGAAGTCTATTATTAATAATCATGATAAAAGTTTATCAATAATAGTCATTGATAGCTTTGAGTATTAATCTTTCAAAATTGATAGTCACTAATGAAAGTCTATCAGTGATAGCCACTAATATTTTCTATCATTGATAGCTTAATATTTGATGATTTTTTCACAATTAATATCCAATTATATAAATCTATCATTGATAGCCAAATTAGTGAATTTAATTAATAAAGTTTAATCTCGAAACAAAGTGTAAGTGGAATGCTTAGAAGTTATCATTACTAGCATGTTATCAGTGATAGAAGTTATCAATGATACTGATAACATGTTATTTGATGGTAAAAAGGAATGACAGAAGTTATCTCTAAGAACATGTTATCAATGATAGAAGCTATCACCGATAACTACGATGCAAGTGATATCAGTGATATCAGTGATAGAACTTATGTGATATCTATTTATCAATGATATCAATGATATAAAAGTCTATCATTGATAGTTACTGCTAAAAGTTATCAATGATAGCCAGTGATTGAAGTTATCAATGATAGTCAAAGCTATCAGTGATATCCGTATATTAGTTATATGACTTAGGTAAATATTAGAGATAGTAACTTATAGGCCTCTTATTGATATACTTCTGTCACTTATAGCTTTAAATGTTGATTTTTGAAAGATGATAGTTTCCTTTTAAAAGTTGATAACTATTCAAAAAAGTCCATTGATATGCACTGATAGCCTTAGGTGTTAATATTTCAATTTTGATTCCAATTAATTAAAGTGTATCAATGATAGCCATTGAAAATTGATAACAACTTGAAAGGTGATATTTCAAATGTTATTATTTTACGGTTATATTAATATTTCTCAAATTTAAAACTATCACTGATAGCAGCTATCAATGATAACAAAATGATAGCAACTAATAATTGCTATCAATTATTATCATTGATAAATGATTTTAAATGATAAAACTATTGAAAATATTTACAAATATATTAAAATTTTACTATTTATCTCTAATAGACTACGATAGACTACTATTTGATCATGGTCTATTAGAGATAAACAACGAAAATTTAATATATTTATAAATATTTTGGTTGATTTTCGAAAACAATCCTTAATTTTATGTAATAAAAATTTAAATGATACAATATAGATTTTTTTTCTTTGTTAGATGTTGAAAGATGGGGTTATAACGATTACATTAAAAGTTTCCACGTCGAGTCATGATTCTAATTTTCTTTCACATTATTGTGTTTAAGACCATAGAACAATTCAATTTATACAAAAAGGAATTAATAAAAAGATTAAGTAGTAAAAATAGTATCATTTAAAGATTCGATTCTCACACCGCACATTTGTTAAATAAAAAAAAATGATGTGAAAAAAAGTCTCTAACCATTGATTATTTAGTTAGTGTCAAGTTTTGAATAATTTCACTTCTTTATCAGTCTCAAAACCACACAAAAGCAAACGAGTCAATTTCTTTCCCCCACCCAAAAGAATTATTAAACGCGTTAATTTTGTCAAAGGTAAAATTTTCAACATTGGGATATGAAATCATTTCTGATATATCATACTATTGAAGTGGTTTTTCTCTTTAATGTTTTGGTGGAAGGTATATGCTTAATTAATTGAGATATTTTTAAATTGGTTGCTAATGGTTATTTTGAACCTACTTTTAACGGTTAACTAGTATATGACATTTACTTGTTAAAATGATTGGATCAACTTATTCTTACAAATAGTTTTAAAAAATACTCAGTGATTTTACCTATATATATATATATGGAAAAATTAATTTTTTAGTCTCTAAATTTTGAAGAATATATATGTTTGGTCTTTAAATTTTTAAAATTTATATTTTTAGTCCTTGAGTTTTTAAAATAAGTGCAATCTCTAAGTTTTTAAAATATACTTTTAATTTCAAGTTTCGAAGAATAGGTTGAAAAGTCCATTAAGTTTTTTATTTATTATTTTATATAATTATATGACATTTCAAGTTACAAAAATAAGTATAAAAATAATTTTAGAGAGAATAGATATTTTTGTAACTAATTTTCTAATTTAAAATAATAACAAACAAACTATAGCAAGGAATTTTTAATTTTTTTTTAAAAAAGAAAAAAACTCATGGATTAAGAAGGTAAATTTTAAGAATTTAGGTTCCGTTTGATAATCATTTTTTTTTTTTTTTGAAAATTAAGCCTATGGATACTATTTTCACCTTCAAATTTCTTCGATCTTAAGGATCAAATATACATATTCTAAAAAAAATTGGGAACTAAAAATGTATGTTGAAAATTCGGAGATGAAACACACATATTTCTTTGGAGACTTTTAATTTTTCCCATATAAATCAACATGAATTTGGCATTTACTCTGACTGTTGAGTAAAAATAAAAAAATTAAAAAAATTAAAAAAGTAAATTAAAAAAAAGACTTGTGTAGCACACTATTGTGGCATTTACTCTTGACTATTTAGTAAAAGTAAAAAAAAGACTTGGGTAGAACAAGTTTCAACCTCAAGATGAATGATAGCCACCGATCTTATAAAATTAAAATTAAAATATAACCTAATCATACACTTACATTTGTCCAATAAAATCAATAAGAGAACAAGAAGTCAAAATAAATAGTTTAAAAGAAGGTATTTGTGGTTCAATTTAGAGTGGATTGAATGGACTGTAATAGTCCACTCAACGTATAAGTTGTGTTAAAAAAATGGAGTAAGAGCTATTTTAATCCCGATTTTCTCACAGTAAAACTATTTTACAATTCAATGATTAAAATAATCAACTCTTTTTTTCCTCAAATGTTTTCAATGACTCCATCTTACTAGCGACCAACTGTGTCGAACTTTGAGAACATACTCCAATGATCACTCCAATGACAAATTTCAGCAAAGACCACCTTTACTGCTCAATTTCAGTAACGACTACAACGATCAACTCTGGCGATCACTATGGCGGTCACCTTCAACGAAGACCACCTCTGCCTCCAATTTCGGCAATAACCACCTCCAGCGACTAAACTTCTTTTGATGGCCAACTTCGACAATCACTCTGATGACTTGTTCATAGTGTTTAATTTATAGTCTTCGTTTATAGTAACTTGACATTAATTGAAACACTTTGAATATAACAAATCAATAAGTGCATATAAAAACACTTTTGAGAAAAATGTAATCAAACATTTTAAATAGTTTTGATAAAAAGTGTAAATAAAAATGGCCTTTTGTAAAATATTTGATGTCTAGTCAATCCAAATATCCTTTAATATATGTAACTTGTTTTATGGGTTACATCAACGTTTAAAGCTAAGAAAACTATGTAAATAAAGGGGGAAAGTTCATTCATAAAATTTAACTAGAGAATAAGATTAAAAAAAATCTCTCAAAGAACCTTTTACAACAATTTAATCATTCTAATTTAATTATATGATATAATAACTTATTTTAGTATTGCTTGTTCTTTCTCAAAAAACGTGTTCGATCAACCATTTTTCTTAAAGTGTATTTGAATGATAACCTACCATCATTTTTTTTTTTTTTTTTTTTTTGGAATCATGCATATCTAAGTTGACAATATTTTTGTATGTCATCGCGGTGGAAACCTATACTATACTTTACAACAATCATGCCTAAATATACATTTTTGTGCAATATTATGGAGTTAAAGATTTTGGTTGTTTTTGTACACTTCCAAATATAGAGTTTTCTTTTGAAATCAAATGGTATGAATTTTTAGTCTAACCTCTCGTATTCTGTGCATGTCCAATAGTATTTGTACACCTCCAAAATGACCAAATGGGTGGAGAGTGACGTAATTTAAAATCTAACACATTTTTTTAAAACTAACCGAATACTACATGTGTTGTCTGTGTTTTATAGGAATAAAATAAATATTTGAATAATTTAAGAAAAATATGTAAAAGAAGATATATTGGTTAATTTATTTTTTTCAAAAAATAAGTGTTTTAAAATTTTGTGATAATTGTCTCTTAGTTAAAAATAATTCTTTTTTATTTTTATTTGAATCATTTGATTAACTCTTAAGTTCAAATTTTAATCTAACTCTAAAACATATTTATTTTCAAATTTTTGTGATAACTCTCTTTTAGGCTTTTTAAATATATATATTTTTTATTTATTTAGATATCCTACTAATTTTAAACTTTCATTTAAATAAAAATATTTTTTTCATTCTTTTTTTCAAAAAATTCATAATAATCATCTCTTAGTTTTTAAATTTTACTTATTTATTTATTTTGACTTGAAAGATTTTAATAATCTTGTTAGTTTTAAATTTTCAAAAGATCATTATTTACATTTTTTTTTAATTTCATGATAATTCTCTCTAAATTTAGAAAACACACACAATTTTTTCATCTATTCAGTCATTTATTTGGAATCGGATGATTTGATTACCCTTTTAATTTTATTAATGTTTTTATTTCGTGAGAATTCAAATAATAAAATAATATTTTTAATTTGAATTTGAATGATATGATTATGTTCTAATTCCAAACTTTATTTTAAACTAAAATATTATTTATTTTCTTGTTTTTAATATCATTTCTTTTCTTAGACGTAAATAAAAACTTATTTACAATGATTCTTCTTAATTTTTAAACTTATTTCAAACCAATATTCCTTTTTTTTTTTTGTGGATAATTTGATCGATACCTTAATTCATTTGGTTTGGAAAATATACAATTTATTATTCAGTTTAGTCTAAATCTAAAATCAAAACTCAATGTATACAACTAATCTCAATTTCACACCTAATTATAAAAAAACATTCGTAAAAAAAGAAAAAAGAACGGTGAAAGGAAGATAAACATGGGTGAAGGATTGAGATTCATTTTCATTGGCAAAACTCATAAATATTTAGTATTCAATTGTTTTTCTATGGAAAACGAAATAGATTACGAAGAAAAAAAACAACCTTATCAATTATGGAAGAATAGTTGGAGTTGGAGTTAAGACCTAGGATATTGCTGCAAAAAGAAAACAAAATTTATTTACGAAAAAAAAAGTAAGAGAAAAAACATGAGAAAAAAAGAGAGAAAGATAATGATCGATGAAGATTTGGAGTACGAGAATTGAATTTATATAGGAAATTTGATTTGATCTTAAATCACATCTTGAAAATAAATCCAAGTTACTGTTTTTTTTTTTTTTTTTGAATGAATCAAGATATCATTCACGTCAAAATGAAATTAATTTTTTAAAGTTATTTAATATCATTCACATTTGATGCTAAGAAATAGGAGAATGTTAGATTTTTTTTCTTTTGCATGTGATGTTAAAAAATAGAGGCAAAATAATTTATTTAATCATGGATAGCACTTAAAATGTACTATCATATTCCACTTAATTCGAGATTGTTCCTAGATTTTACATGTTTATTTGATTGTTTTATAGGCTTCGAGCCCCTAAAGAGTAGAATGGGGCATTAGGGACGAAATGGAGTTAAAAAAAATGAGCCAAAATGGAGCTTAATTGCATCAATCAGGAAAGATAAGGCCAAAATTACTATTCTTCTCGTAGAGGGAGCATAGTTGCGGTCAGCTAGGTGCCAAGCCCGACCCTGCAAGACAAAGAGCATGGAAATTGTGCAAAACGCACAACATTGCAACGCTTTGAAGTATGCAGACGCATGTGTATATTCGTAACACCACAACGTTGTACCCTACTTTGCGACATTGTGCTATAAAACTGAGGCACCTTTTTTTAAGAGCGCCGCAACACTCTACTCTAGCGCCACGACGCTATCACGATTTTGTAAATACTAACTTTAGCCTCCTAGGGCAATGATCAGCCGATTCCAGCTGATTCCCGCATGTTTCTCTATACTTTTCTTCTCCTTTTGGTCAGTATTTATTTTCAAACTCTATCCCATTGATTGGCACGTTGATTATGAGCTAAGGTAACTTATTGTAGTTTGAATTTTAATATTTTTCTCTAGTTTCATATACTTTTGAGTTTTCAAATTAAATGTTATTGCATTTGTTTAATTCAATTATGTTCTTATAGATTATGGTTATTTTATCGAATGCTTATGGATTTTATGATTGATGCATTTCAGTAACATTTAATATATGTGACATATAATCTTATGTTGATCACCAAGAAGCGATATATCAGGTTAGCTTGCAAATTGTATTGTTCTAACCAATCTAGGATTGTATCCAACGAATATTTGATCATGACTTTTCCTGTTGATATTTCACTTAACGTTTCCCTATATCTTAATGCAACTAAGACAAATTTGAATTTGCATGGCTTACATCAATTCTATTTGGACTAGTTAGTTGATTAGGACAAACTAATTGGCTTTTCCAGTTAATTCGATTAGGTGTGTGCAAATACTTAATTCAGATAATGAGAATTTGATGATTGAATATATTGAATATGAAAAATTCTATAAATACCCAAGCTAGGCTTTATTCATATATTTTTTTTCAAACTTTTAATTTGTTTCATTTATTTTATACAATTTAATTTTCTCTTGCAATCCAACCAATTTCAAAATCCCCCATTAGTTAACATTGGATTATTTATATTTCAATTAAGAGATTCAAAGGTTCCTTAAGTTCGACCTGTTACTGTCTTAATATTACTAAGTTAGAGTAGAAAACGAAACAATTATTTGATTGAGTCGAAAGCCTCGACAATTTTTGGTTCGCCAATGATTTTAAACATGAAATTGCCTAATATATTCCTATAATCATCCACTAAAATGGGCAAAAGGAAAAATGGAATGTTTCATCCCCATAGCCCCTTTTAGATAGTATAGATAGAATGATGGAAAATATCCTTTTATTTATATTTAAAAACTATGATATTTAAGATACTACGTACTACTTGTATAATATAACGCAATATGGAAACAAAGGTCGAAAACAACTCTAAACCCATAAAGAACTTTATGCTAAACAAATCATCAACCAAAATACATAAACCCTAAAATCAGATTAAAATAACATGCACCCCAAACACGTATTTTATATGAACCTAAATTAAAATAGTTTGTATCCCAAACACAGATTAATTGCCCAAACTAAGATAACTTGTACATCAAATACAAACTATTCAACTCTACAAACTACTATAAATCTACCTATTTAATAACTACATATTATTTTAACAAACTTCGCATGCCAAAGAGCCTTTGGCGCGCTGAATTGAGTTCATATGTTTGGAGTTCATATGTCCGTAGAGTTCATATATTTGTGTGTTGGGTGTTTGGAGTATTGAATTCATATAGCAATGGTATATGGTGCAATTTTTTTAACATAAATAATTTATTTTATGATGATTATTTCTTTTGAAAAATTTTTTATTCAATAATTTTACCTATATTTTTTTGAATAAATGATAGGTTGCACTTTATTTTATTGTTTTTCAAGTACACATGTATTGTTCAGAGTTTGGAAAATGGGGTTTAAGGTTTACTTTTGGATCATACATTTCAATTTTTTTAATTTAAGAAATCATTTTACAAATCTGTGCATGTGGAAATTCTAGTTAAGTCATGTTTGAATTAAAATAAAAATAGTCATGTATTTAACAATTTTTTCTCAAAAGTGTTTTTACATAAAAATTTTCTTGATTTCTTATATTATAAAATTGATTTTATTAATGTTAAATTACTATAAAGAACTACTATAAAATACTATGAACTATTAAAAAAAATCATGAATCCAATGTTTTGACGAAATTTTAGTACTTTTGGGTCAACAAAGGTGTTTATATTGACAATTTTGTGTGTTAAATATAAATCTTTATTGATATTTTAAATGTATTTTTAAATTAATAGTTATATTTAAGTCTTATATAAGGTTTATTGACGATTTTATGTTATGAGCGTCAACAAAACAAAAAACCGGTATGTCAACAAAGCCCAAATTTGTAGTAGTTATAATTTATAATAATTGTCGTCGGAGTTAGTGGAGTGGCCACCATCGGAGATCCTCAAGTTGGCTGCCAATAGTGGTGGTTGGATGTTGCCAGAGTTGGCTGTCGAAAGTGGTCGCCAGAGTTAAGCAACAAAGCATCGGTGGTGATGAAGGCTGAATGTAGTGTTGGTGGACATGGTATAAAATGACGATGACATACGAAGTTAGCCTCCCAAACAATTAGGTGAGACAACTCATCTCATCTCATCTCCTCACCCCAAACAACCTATGGAGGGTAGGGTGGTGTTTGACTCACCAACATAAGTTGAGCTGAGTTAGTATAATATACCAACTCAATGTTTGGTCTACCAACTTTAAATGTTGGTGAAGTTGAGTTGGTATATTTTACCAACTTACCCTAACTCTCCTTTCTTCCAATATTTAATGGCTCCACCCATCGACGACTATCGTTGCCACACTCTAGGAACCAACTATAGACTCCGATATCTACCTTCGATGACAACTCCCATGATGAACTCCGACGACCAATTTCAGGCTTTCACAACTACCTCAAACTACAAATTCCGATAAAAATCACTTTCGATGACCACCTTTGAGTGAGAAACTCTGGCAGCCAACTCTGTGCTTTAACAACCATCTCCAATGTCAAAATCCAACAACCTACTCCAATACCACCTTCATGCGATCAACTTCGGCTCCGACAACCAGCTCCGACTACAAACTCTGGTGAAAATCATCTTCGATGATCAACTTTGGCGACTACCTTACGACCAACTTTGGACTTTGAAAACACCTCCAACAACAAACTCTAACAAAAATCATCTTTGACAATCAATTTCACAACCAATTTCAATTGTTATAAGACCGATAATTGTTAAATTATGTTGTAGGATTATTGATTATATAAATATTAGTATTTTGTCTACATTAAGTGCAATATTTATATGTAGAAAGTTCTAAAAATATATTTATCTAATGAAATTCACATATCAATGAGTGTTAAGAATATTTCGAAAAATATGCAGTTGAAAGGTATGTAACACACACACAAAAAAATAAAAATAAATAAAACCATGAATGGAGACTTTTCCTAGAACATTTTCTAACAAGAATTAGTGAAAAATAAAGATTTGTTTTGTACTGATCCTCTAAATTTGGAAGAATTAAAAGTGAAATTATCGAAGAAATGTGGTGATATTTTATTAGCTGCTAAAATGATGAGGGAGATTCAATTAAAAAAAATTAATGACAGAATAAAAATATAGGGGAAAATTAAAAGGATGTTGTCCTTTTAAAAACTATTTAGGAAAATATTGTTGTTTTCAAACTATTTGTAAAAATATTGTTGTTTTTTTTTTTAAATAAGTCGAGGGTTCAAAATTCGACCTCTCGACCTTCCTTTCACTTATACGTCGAACTTTGAACCCTCGACCTTGCCCTTCCCAACATTATTAATGAGTCTGTTTAATTATCATTCCGGAGATCTTCCTCTATCAAAAGATCGTATTTCTAAATTTTCATAAGGTCCCCTTGGAATTCCTTCCAAAGCTTGTTGAATAATTTTTACGGATTCTGTCATCTCAGCAAGTCTGACTAAATAACGAGCTAATGAATCTCCTTCTATTTGCCATTGAACTTCCCAATCAAATTCGAGAGCGAGATTATGAGAGAGAGCGAGATTTTGAGAGAGCAAGAGTTTGAGAGAGCGAGAACGAGAGCGTGAGCGTGAGCGAGAGCAAGAGCGAAATAGCGAGATTTTGATAGAGAGCGAGAATACCGTACAAATTTCCCTTTTTTTCCTTTTTAATTATTACACATTCCACCTTCTTCTTTCTAATCCTTTCTTCTTTTTTTTTTTTTTAATTTTTCATTTTATAAAAACAATTTCTAAAAATATTTTATTATTTTAATTAAACTCTAAAAAGAATAAATTAAAAAAATAATAACTCATAAAAATAAAAAAAAATGTAAATTAAATATCTCATTTATATAAAAATAATTACAAAAATCAATGTGTCCCACAAGGCAGATGTCGTCGATTTCGAGTTGGTTGTTGTCGTTGACTTTGAACTTGAGGTTGCTCGTGTTCTTCTTGATGTTACTCTGGTACCTTTGCAGGCGCTTCATAATATAAAGATTCATTATGCTTTCCACGACCCCGACCATGTCCATGCACGTATGAAGATGAAGGACCAGCCTCTAAGTCATAATGTCCTGAACCAAATGCTGGCATCACCATCATCGGGCTAACATAATCAATTTGACTCTGTGTCTGCGTCATAGGGGGCAACTCTTCCACATTATGTGCAACCTCATCAAACTCATCCTCTTCCCGAACAGGTCCTCTACGTCTAGGAGCTGGTGGAGGAACAATAAGTATATCGTACATATAATGAATTTCCTCGATATACCTTTGGTTGTCATTACATATAGCAAGAACCTGGTTCGGATCATTCGCAACCTCACGGAGTCTACTGTTGTTTGATCTCTGTGAATTATAAAATAATTAGACAATATTTAAAATAAATTTAAATTAAAAAAATTAGATAATATTCATTCATTTACCAGATGACCCACAGCTGCTCCCGGACGAGTGACGTAGCGCCTTGTGATATTATTATACAAATGAATATATTCTAAAGTGACACCTATGTCAAACTGTTCAAGACAAACCCCCACTGCAATAAACCTTGCACGATAGTGTCATCGCACTACCAAATGTGCAACTTTTTCGGACTAATCTCTAATCCTTAGGTCAATATCATGCAGTACGGGTTCAGTATTACAAGGCGATGGGACATCCTGCTGAAAACCGAATTGTCTCATCACCCTGTCAGGAAGATGCCACTCACCAATGTGAAAACATATGAGAGGACTCATCATCTGCCATATGTTTTGACCATTCGTACAAAAATTAGGCAAAGTATGCATAATAATTTTGTATGGCTCCCAAACTACCTGAAACAGAAAATATTATATTAGAGAATATTAAAGACAAATACAATAAAAATGTGAATAAAATAATCAATTAGGTTTAGTGTAATGTACCTGCTCAGGTTGAAGCAGATCAAACATGTATCTATACTGGTTGACTACATGTGTGGATGTCCTAGTCACACAAAATTTGTCTCTCCACCTAAATTTTTAAATTGATAATTTAGAATTTAAATTAACTAGATCAGTGATATAAAAATTAAATTGAATTAAAACAACATATCGAGAACCGTAGGCTCGTCCAACTAACTGAGCGTCATTAACATGATGTAGCTGTGGAGCCATTGTTGGAAATCACTCTCAAGCCCATAGTTGCAAAAGTATGAGAGGCCCAGCAATTATACCAGCATGTCGATCTGAAATTAAACACACCTCTTCGTGTGTTACAATTTCTCTCAGGTGTTTCATACTTAGTGATCTCGAACAAACCATCATACTGAGCGGTACTGTTCAGTAACAAGTGGTAAGCATTTGGCATTCCATGCTCGCATTTTATGGCCATTTGCTCACATTATAATATGAACTACGAAGATTTTATTGAGGACTACTACAAATTGTCAACGTATGCTGAATGTTACTCTCATCAATTTAAACCTGTACCGCATGAAGATTACTGGATCATGCACCTTAATATGCCCGTCTTACATCCTGATCCATCATTGTTGAGAAAACCTGGTAGATCGAAAAGTTCACGTTATCACAACGAGATGGATTGGACAGAACCAACCACTCAACAACAATGTGGATTTTGTAACCAGTTAGGACATAATCGAAGGAAGTGTTCTTCATTACTAAGATGGGCTCCAGATAGTTAGGGATTGAATAATAAATAATTTTTTTTATTATATATTCATTTTATTGTATATTCAAATTTTTTATTATAATTTATTGTATATTCAATTTTTTTATAATAATCTACTGTATATTCAATTTTTTTTTTGTAATCAATAAAGTTTTACATTATAATAATCTAATATATTCAATTTATTGTCTAATGATTATTCAATTATAGTATAATAATTTAATATATTCAATTTGTTGTCTAATGATTATTCAATTATAGTATAATAATCTAATATATTTAATTGTTGTATAATGATTATTCAATTATAGTATAATAATCTAATATATTTAATTATAGTCTAATAATCTAATATATTCAATTATAGTATAATAATCTAATATATTCAATTATAGTCTAATGATTATTCAATTATAGTATGATTATTAGCTCTTTTTTCTCTTTTTTTATATATATTTCTATGGAAAGTTCAAATAAAGTGAAGACTCCCACTCTCTCCTAAGATCTCGCTCGCTCTCCCCTAAGATCTCGCTCTCTCACTCTCACTCTCTCCTAAGAACTCGCTCTCTCACTCTCGCTCTCTCTTAAGATCTCGCTCTTGCTTTCTCCTAAGATCTCGCTCTCTCTCAATATCTCGCTCTCTCTGTTATTGTTGTTATTTTTCCATTAATGATTACTAGCTTTCATTTCTTCTGGAACAATCACAAACACTTTTTTTTATTATGGATCTACTACCAGAAACTCAATGCGTAATCTTAGCGTTCAATGTGTATTCCTGAATAATCTCAGTTTTCAATTATTCAACCATTTCATTTTACCAAGTTCAATGTTAGTCAGATTAGTCAATATATACTAAATCTCGCTCTCTCCAACATTCTCGCTTTGAATCTCGCTCTCTCCTAAAATCTCGCTTTGAATCTCGCCCTCTTTTAAAATCTCGTTCAACATCTCGCTTTCTCCTACTATCTCGCTTTGAATCTCACTCTCTCCTTAATCTGCTTCAGCCCACATATCTCCTTAATTGCTTTGAAGTTTCGACATGTGTGTAACCTTCGACAACCTAATATACAAGATTTTGTTCGTAGACAAAGCTATTCGGAATTGTCTTTCGTTCCAAGGCATAACTTGTATCCATGCGCTTCATATTCGCCTGGAGTTCGCTCCCAGAAATATAGCCATCCCCACCCCCTCACGTCAATCCCACAAGCCTCCGTCTAATTCGAAATGATAACAAAATGCATAGGTTGTTAGAAGCAGCTCCAATACACAGATACATATAGTATACCATCTCATTACTTTATTTCCTTTATGAGGGAAAAAGAAAAGTAATAAATCTGCAATCTCCAGGGTGGATGTGTGTCGAAACTTCAACCTTCAACAACCTAAGCGATATTCGCGAGATTTCCCTTGTCGAGGGTTGAAGTTTCGGCCTATGTATTGAAGTTTTTCTTTGTTCGTCGAGTTCTCAACGTTCGACCTACACATTAGTCGATTCTCAACGTTCGACCACTAGCCTCGAACTCCCAAAACAACAATATTTCTCTAATAAGTTTCAAAACAACAATATTTCTTTAATAAGTTTTGAAAACAAAGGTCCAAAAATATAGAGCAACTACAGGGAAAAAAGAAAAAGATGAAGATGGTAAAATTCATAGAGCAAATTAGGAATCAAAAGTTTTGGTTTCTTTTTTATTTTCCATTTTATTTAACCATATTTATTCAAAAAAAAAAATATAATGGATTAATTATTTTTCATTACCCAAAAAAAAAAAGTAAGAAAGAAAAACTTAAAAAAACTAAAAGAAAAAAAAATTGCAGTCCATATTTTATTCAAACATAGATGGATAGAATTATTGAATAAACAAGTTTCAAAACAAAAATAGTAATCATAAAAGAAGATTATTTAAAGTTAAAAATACTACACCAGATATCTCAGGCATATCAACTCAACTCTCCACCTCAAACACAGATATGAATTCATACCAAATAACTCTGCATTCCAAATAGAAACATATGAACTCCACAAATATATGAACTTTACATACATATAAACTTCAGACATCACATCTCAACTCGACACCTAAATAATCCTTGTATTAGGAACCATTTGGATTAAAATTTTGTAGATATCTGAGTAAAAAAGGCCTGAAAATAGGATGTCTAGGAATAAAAGATTACTCTGTTTGGTTATATATGGAAATGAGAATAGGATGTCTGGCAATATTTTATATTTCTTTTATACCATTATAAAGTATAAAATTAATAAAAATTAACTTCAATAATTAATGTTTATTTATTAATATATTTTTATTACATTAAGTTATTAAATCAATTTTAAGCCATTAAAATTTAACTAAATTTACTCACTCACCCTCCAATTTAATATATTCCTTATCAATTAAATTTTTTATATTGTACATTTATATTATCAATTTTTATTAAAAAAATATTGATAATTAATTTAAATATTTATTTTTTCTGTAGTTTTGTTAATTGAAGAGTTAATTAACTAAATGTTTAATGTCAATTATAAGCCTTATATACATACAAAAGAAGTTGATATAAACTAATTGATTTTAAATCATCAAACAATGTTCTTAATTTTTTTAAAAAAAGTATGATAATAGATTAAAACCGGAAATACAAGTGTACAGGATTATTTAATTGAAAAAAATCAACTTATTTTATTATTAATTAATTAATTAATATTTTTAAAGACTAATTAATAATTTTAATAAATAATTTATGGTATTAATATATAATACCAATTACAAGATAATTATGATTATTCATATATTTTTTAAAAGATTGTGATTTTCATATTAACTCATAATAATAGAATAAATTATTATACTAGCATTATTACTAATAAAATTAATTATATATGTCAAATATAAATTAATTTAAACATATTCATAAAAATTAAATAAATTAACCAATATCAACCAAGAAGAAAAATAAATAAAATAAAAGTAAGAGAGAGAAAAAACGATTGGAAATGAAAAAAATTCAACTATTTGAATGGTTATAAAAAATATCAATAGATGTGAATATAAAATATCTTGAAATAAGATATTCTCATTTCAAAATTAAAAATTTATATGAAACATAGTGATAGAATATCATTTTTCATTTGGATGTTTGTGAACCAAAGGATCCATAAGAGTCTCTTGAGACCAATGTCGTTGGAAAAAAGGGTGGAAAAATGGGGAGTGGCTGCCCGGAGTAAATAACGGGCAATCCCACGTGTAGTTTGTTTTTGAATGCCAATCCCACGTGTATGTGAAACATTCTAAACCAAGACTTTTTGACTTTTATTTATTGTTTTGTTTCAACTTCATGTGGAATTGAATTATAGAATGGAACATAACCAAACCATGTCGTTTTTGACAACCTTTGTTGTTTTTCTAATTTTTATGGTATTATAGGGTTTTTTATTATTATTATTATTTTTATTTTTATAATTTTGAATGGGTCTTCTAAAAATTCTCACTTTATTTTTCTTTTTAAAAGATTTTACTTCTTCAATATTAGGCATAGACGCACATATAAATCCTTAGCCACCCACATGTTTAAAACAGATTATATCAAATCCTCATTTCATCTCAATTTTAATTTAAATTTCCCCAAAATATAAATAATTATTATATTATTTTAAGTTTCATGCATCTTTATCTCAATATCCATGTAAATTCATTGAACCTCTAACACTTTGGAATGTTTTCAACATACTCAAAAAGTGTCTGACTCAGTGCTCTCTCTTTTTCCATCTTTTTTAACGCTCAAATTGGTTTTCTAAATGCCATCTTATTTTCTTTTCAAAAAAAAAAAAAAAAAAAAAAAAAATCTTAGGTATGTTGGTGATATGAATTATGTTTATATATATATATATATATATCCAAACTTAAATTTAAATAAAAAGAAAAATTAATAATTTAATTAAAATTAGCATATTCCAACTCACGTATTTCTTATCATGACAATTTGGAACTAAAGTTATAAGCTCCTTTTATAGTACTTGGAGCTCATCAATTCCTTGAACGATTTCAATGTGGGACAACTACTCTTCACTCATATATAATGCTAGCAAAACTATATGAAGCATAAAAGTATTTTATTCTTGAGAAATGTTCACGTTTCTTAAAAGATTAGGTAAAGTCTTAATGGATAATAAATATTAAATTTACATTCATCCATCAACTTAAATTTTTAGGTCAATTGATGATTTAATATGGTATCAAAGCAAGTGATTTTAAGAGGTCCTTGTTCAAGTAAGGAAGATATTTTAATATTAAATTTACCTTCACTCATTAATTTAAATTTTGGGTTAGTCAACGATTTAATAAATTAAAAGATAATTTTTCAATATTGGAACAAGTTTCCCTCTTTTGGGAGGGGAAAGAAATTTATCAAATTGTATGTTTTTAAATGAAAAATGCTAAAGAAAAGCATTGAAAAAGACTAAACCTCCCAAAAATAACCATAACATGTGTGGATGTTCACATGGCATACACAAAAACACCCCTTTTGTCTATTGAGGTGAGGGATACCATAAAGCAATTCATAGTGTAATTTAAAAGAAATAATAATTGCTTCATTATGAGTTTCAAGTAAAATACATTGAACCACATCTCCACTAAAAGATAATCTACCTAGTGTAGTGTAATATGGCTTTTATGAAAAGGGAAAGGAAAAAGAAAACCCTAGCTTAATGATACTAGCTTCTAATTTCCATTTTGTTCATGGTTTTATGACCAAATAAATAAATCAAGCCTTACATGACTATAATTTCATAGGTTAATTATTTAAAATGATAAAAATTGCTAAAAATAGTTTTATATACAGTAAAATATCACTATCTATTAGTGTTAGAATATATCTAATAGTGTCTATCAATGTAAATAATGACATTTTGCTATATTTATAAATAAGTTGAATCATTTTCCTATATCTCAAAACAATCTAAAATTTATTTATTAAACATTTTTTAAGAAATGATTTTAAATACAATGATTTGATATCTGAAAAATGGTTTAAAATCTTTTTATTTTAGTTGGAACAAGAAATTTTTTTAACGTATTTATTCAAAATTTTGTGTTAAATTATTATTGAATTGTTTGTTGACAAATTTAATAGAAAAACTAGATGATTTTACAATGAGAGTGTATCTATATTTAATAAGATTAAAATCGATATAGTTCAACAATAATTGACATTGACATATATATTTATTTAAAAGTTAAGTTTAAAATGTCTACATTGACAAAATATCAAAATCTTAATTTTATGGAAATGTCGATATAGAAATATCGATTAAAATATTAATGTTGATGGATATTTTTTAAAAAAGTTATAAAAATCATTTTTTTGTAAATAAATATTTGGGTTGTTTTCAAATATAGAAAAATGAATCAAAATATTTACAAAATATAGCAAAATTTTAGAATTATGAATGATAGACATTGATAGACGCTGATAGACTTCTATCAGTGTCTATTAGCATCTATCATTGATAGTTCTAAAATTTTGTTATATCTTATAGATATTTTCAACAGTCATACCATTTGAAATAATTTTTCTAAATATTTTATGATTTTAAAACAAGTTAATATGTCTATTATTCCTATTAAATTTACATTAGTGACATTTTGTTACTTAGTTTTTATGTGTCATAAAATTTTCTATTATATAATGAAAATATGATTTACACTGTATGTCGATATCAAACTCATGAAAATATAAAAATATCGATGAAAATATTAACATATCAACATAAATTTAATACTTGAAAAAATTTAAATCCACGTATCCTTTATTAAAAAAATAAATATTTAAATGTACAAGTGATGAAATAAAAAATTGGAGAACCTGATCTTATTGGCAGTAAACTGATCTACTAATTTTTAAATAAGAATTTAACAATTTTCTCGATTATTAAAGAAAGGTGGATGACTTTATTGCCAATCGATTTAATTCAAAATAATAAAAAAATAATAATAAAGATTTCTCTTTTTTAGATGAGGAAAATAAATATGGGGATGAGAATCGAGATCAATCGCGTCTAGATTATTATTATTAAATACAAAACATCATCAGATCTTAGGATATTCTCCACACGCGGGGATTAAAAAAATACATTATACAAAATTATTTCTTTTCTTTTTTTCTTTAATATTATAATTTAAATATATTGGGTAGAAATTAACCTAAACTCCGTATCTAAATTTTAATTACTAAATTTATTATTAGCCTTTTCCCCTTATTTGTCTTGTTAAATTTATGTCGACAGTTTGACATTTTTATTAGATTTATATTATAAAAAGTTCTGTAAAACACAAAAATAAATAATAAAATATCAGTGTGGATATAATATAATTTATTTTAACTTAGTTTATAAAATAGAAAATGGCTATTTTTTAATTTAAAATTATTTCTTTAAATTTTTTTAATTTATATAATATTAAAAATATTTATCGATGTCTGTATTTTATTGCTATTTCTATTGACATCTCGTAAAACTAAGATCTCGACATTTTAAACTTAATACTACTACAAAAGTTTCAATTTTACATTCTAATATCAAAGAAAAATTTAAAAAATTAAATACTATTTTATAATAGAAAAGCTATTGAATTGTTTTTAGATATGGACAAAAGAATTAAAATATTTACTAATATAGTAAAATATCACTGTCCATATATATTGTTATACTACTATATCTATCATGGATAAATAGTGATATTTTGTTATATCTATATATATTTTCAATAATTTGACATTTAAAACAATTTTTTGATAAATTATAAATATCTTTACGTTTTTTTCTCTTTCTTCTTCTTCTTTCTTTTTCCACCTGCCTTAGTCAATATTTGTTCCAAAGAATTAGTAGCCGATTTTTGGATAGTTGAAATCAAAGTGTTTTTTTTTTTTTTTTACTTTTTTGAATATTACACAGCTTTCTTTGAATGTTTTAATGTCTTCATATTCCTTTTATTTGGAGAAATTAATAATAAAGAACGACGTTTTTTTTTCATCTTTCTATATATATTTACTTAGTGGATATTTTTTCTTAATAATATTTTTAAAAATCATATACATACTAAACAATCACTTCCTTTCGATTGTTTCTAACTTTTTGTTGTCTCCTTGGACAATTAACTTTCAATTTTACCTTTTTCTCATTTTTAAAATATTTTATTTTTTTACAGGACAATCTTTTTTTTAGTGTTGTTTGCTGTTTTTTAAGCTTGTCCCTTGCTCTTCTTTTTCTTTTTCTTTTTCTTTTTCCAATAGTCTATCATCTCATACTCCTTTGTTTTGCAATATATAATTTTTTTTTAAAAAAAAGTAATCATTTTTAATGTTTTCTCTAGTTATTTTGTTATTATTTTCAGCTATAAAAATATTTTAAAATATCAATTAGATAAAAAAGATTCAAATCTTTATCCTGCACATTTTTTATATTAGAAAAATATGTATAACTCAATAGATAGTGTTATCATTTTAAAATCGATGATTCTATTTTTATTTTACAATCATTTAACAGAAAAAGAACATGTAAATATCTTTTATCTCTTCAAATTCCATTTATTTATCCTAATTTTAATGGTAAGTTATAAGACAAGAAAAAACAAGTTGTAATTTAGGGGGCGGAGAAAGAGAAAAGAAAGCCAATTATTTATTCAAGCACAGCCTTTATTCATAAACATTAAGAATAAATTATAATTTATGTCGACTATTCTTTTTTTTATATTATTCCGACGATGTCATTTTTATATTTAAAGTTTATCACTATGAACCAACATTTGGCATAAAATACAAAAATTAGAGACATAAAACTATTTATAAACGTGAAATGGAGGCGACAAGAAAACATTAATCATTTATTTTATAATTGATCACCGAATGATTTCACGAATAATTCGAAACAGTCCCAAGAGCTGTATCCCATTCCCCACAAAGTTTAATTTATAAATCCCAAATATATATATATATATATATATATTTAGAAAGGAAAAAAAAAAAGAAAAAAAAACCAACCTTCTGGCAAAAAGGGATACACCAACAAGAGATTCTATAATTAATGAACTTCCTCCTTTTTCTTTTTCGAAAAATAAATTAATTTATTATCTAAAACAAGTTATATCTATGAAGACCGACCAACCAAATTAGTGTAAATATATACCAATAAAAAAAAAAAAAAACTAAATTGTGTTGAATCTAACGCCATGCAACCTTGAGCGTCGTAAACTACTCAGATATCACTAGAGTTAAATGTAACCATATACGACTATCAGAAGAAGGGACATCGACAACTTCCAAAGAAAAGAGTAAGTAATCTCATTTTGACGACTCTAAAAAAAAAGTAGGTAATCTCCCAAGAAGAGTCTTGATTTTACTTTTGTGTGTTTAGTTGAACTATACAGTTCATGAACTAATTTAGGCATTGAAGTGAAGTAAACAAGTGCGAGGATGTTTCAAGTAGATTGGCTCGAAAAGCAAGACTAGATTAAGAGAAGCGGTCGGAGGTGAAGCCTAAGAAGGACCCATGAAGATGAGGAAAGCATGGGAGATCCACGTAAGAAAGAGTTAAAAATATGTCTTATTGTGGGACAAGGTGACCCCACAATCTTTGTCTTGTAGGGTACCTGCCCCTTGTATCTTCAATAACAGCAACCTTTTGGAGATGTGTTGTTTGTACCTAAAGCTTAGTCCCACAAAACTCTTTATTTATAGGATTCTTCCGCGTTTCTCTTGGCTCCACCCTTCCTTAATAATTTAGGTCACGCTATCAGATTCTCTCCCATTCTACTCTTTTTTGGATCCTAACAAGCTTCGTTACACTATCCGATTCCGAAAATGTCGGTTCCGACGTTCGTTTCATTTTTTAAATCTAACACGTGAATTCTCATTTTTTTATTGATAATATTTTAAAATGAAAGATCCAACCTCTAGTCTCAAAATTTATTGTACAAATTTATTTTGCACAGTAAATTATCAATATGAGATGCTTGTAGAATTTTCTTTCTTTAGTTGTAAATATGAAATTGCCGTTGAAAATGGTAAGAGTTAAAAGATCAGATTTTTTTTTAAAAAAATAATATATTTCGTTAATTTCAAAATCTAAAAATAATATATAAATTGCTTTTAGGTGAAAAATATTATTAACAGGACTGAATATATGTGAATATGTTTATATGACTATTCAAAACTACTCCAAGAGGGAAGAAAATAAACAAAACCTTTACCCAAAGAAATGACCCATTTATTATTATTATTTTTTTAATTTTTGACATAATAGATATTTTGTTACATTATAATTTTAGTTTTTCAAAATTTTTAAAAGTGTCTAATATGTATAAAATTTTTCAATTTTCAATTTTGGATAATTAATCACTTTATTTGGCATTAATTAAGATTAGTTTGATAACAATTTGTTTTTGAAAATTAAGCCTATTTCGTCCCCATTTCTTATAATGATTTATATATATATTTTACAATAATTTGCATCTTCTTTAAATATATATTGAATTCTTAACCAAATTCCAAAAATAAAAACTACTTTTTTTATTTCTCAAAATTTGGTTTGGTTTTTTAAACCGTTGAAGAAAAGTAGATGATAAAGAAAGAAATTTGAAGAAATTTAAAGATGAAAAATAGTATTCATACACTTAATTAAAAAAAAAATGATATATATAGAAGGAAATTAAGATTTTAATCAAAAGGAAAAGCAAAAAAAAAAGTGCAAGTTCTTTGAAAGGGGGGCAGAGATTTTGATGTGATGTTTGAAGAATGTATAATAATTGATGGGGATAACAGCAAATGAGAAGAACAGAAGAAGTTGGCTAAATAGTTTTTTTTTTTTTAATAAAAACACAATAACTCTTGTTTGGTCTTTTCAAATAGTATTTTTCACATTTTTGACGTCACCGTCTCAACAATTCCTAATAGGGAAATTCATTTTTAAAAATGGGAAAATGAATAAAATGAGAAAAATACTGTTCAAGAAAAAACAATGAGTGTGTTTTTTCTTTTTTAAGTAAATCAATTAAATGCTATGTTTATTCAAACTCAGGACCACAAATAAAAATGGTAATTTTTGCAGGATTTTACCATGAAAAACATGTTATATATAAAAGTTTAGTCCACATTTACTGTAAAAAGAAAAAAAAAAAATTAAGTCCTGCATTTATTTAGGAGTCAGCGAAAAAAATTAATAAATTTGATTAAAATTTTGTCAGTGTGGGCATAACTCTTAAAAAACAAAAATAATGTGCTTTACATTTTGACTTAAATATATATATATATATATATATACATGATTTAGATTCTTAAACATTGAATCCAATTTTCAAATTTGATCCATACTCCTAGAACCTCATGTTTAAAATTTATAAAATGGTTAAGTCCTATTATTTATTTTTTATAAATAGTATTTAAAGAAAATTGTAAAATAATGATTAATTAAAATTAAAGCTGAAGTATCCTAATTTATTGTCGTGAAATATCATTTCCAATATAAACATGTAATTTAGCTCGTGTAAAAATATATATCCTCGATTATGATGTTAGGGGTTTCTATTTCCTACCCCACATATTGTTAATCTAAAAAAATCCCTTAAATCTCATTTATCTACATGATTAAATTTTTAAAAATTTTTTTTATTGTTTCAAGTTACTCTACTAAAATACGTAGTACGTCTTTTTTAATATGCGACAATTATGAAAATATATTTTCGGCTGGTTTCAATATGGTTTAACGGATAAGACAATAATAGATAATCTATTGATGGTTTGATCTGATTTCAATACAATTATTAAATAAAAAATGATATTTACTTTTTTTTATTTGTTCTTGAACACATAGAAAATATTAGTTTATCTAACAATATGTAAAGGAATAGAGAGGCAATTGTCCTCCTTCGGTCATCTTAATTTATTTTTGTTTTAGTTTTTGAGGGGAAAAAAAGTTTATAAACACTACTTTAATTCATAAATTTCTATGTTTTTTATTCACTTTCTACTATGTTAAAAAATTAAATCAAGATTTAAAAACTAAAAACTAAATAAATAAATAAAATAGTTTTAAAAAACGTACATGAATTTTTAAAATTTGAAAACCACGATAAAACAAACTTGTAGGAAACAAACACAAATTTCAAAAACATAAAACTAAAAATAAAATCATAATCAATCAACACGTAAAGTCTCGTTTGGTATTCATTTGGTTTTTGTTATTTATTTTTAAAAATTAAGTCTATAAACATTACTCTCACCTCTAAATTTCTACCTTTGTTATCTACTTTTTACCAATGGTTTGAAAAACCAAGCCAAAATTTGAAAACTAAGAAAAATAGCTTTTAAAAACTTGTTTTTATTTTTAGAATTTGACTAAGAATTCAATCATTTTACTTAAGAAAGATGCAAATCATTGTGGAAAATGAAGAGAAAATAAGCTTGATTTTCAAAACTAAAAAACTAAAAAAAAAAATCCTGTTTTATAATTTTTTTTTTTTGTTTTGTTTTTAAAAATTAAACCTATAAATACTACTTTCATCCCTAAATTTCTTCCTTTGTTATCTACTATTTACCCATGGTCTAAAAAATGAAGTAAAAATTTGAAAACTAAAAAGAGTAACTCTTAAAAAGTTGTTTTTGTTTTTGAGCATTGACTAAGAATTCAACCATTATATTTAAGAAAAATGCAAATCATTGTAAGAAACGAGGAAAAATAGACTTAACTTTTTTTAAAAAAAACGAAATGATTACCAAAAGAGACCACAATGATTGCTAAACGTGGAATAAAAGATTATACATAAACAAAATTATGTAAAATCTTGCCCCTTTGGCCTTCTCTCTTTAAAATTTTATTATATCATATGAATCATAGAGATCAAATCGAAACCTTCAAAACTGTCCAAACAAAACATATCTTAATTTCACAAAAATAATCAATAATTGTGTCACATGAATCATAAAGACCAAACTGAAACTTTCAAATTGAGTCCAATTAAAACTTATACTAAATCTTAGTTTAATCTTTTAAAAATATATATATAATTAAACTGAAAATCAGCCTAATTCCAAAAAAAAAAAAAAAAAAAAAAGGATTGAAATTGGATAAAGTAAAATGATAAAAATTAGTGATAAAAAGAGCCGACAATTTTCACCAGCGGACATTGCTGATGTGTCTAATTTGAGTGAAGTTTCTTCTCACTTTCCACGGAAGAAAAACTTTGATTTCTAACGCTGACCCAACTCTCATTTTCCACATATTTCTCTCTCTACACACAAATACATATCTATATATATATATAGACTCGATATTAATCTGCTCAAACTCAACCACCATTCAAATTAAACGATTCATCATCTCTCAAATTTCATTCCCTTTATTATTGTTCTCTCCCACTGCCGCCAATTCCATTCCACTTCAATCTCAACAACAAAAATGGTACAAGTATCCACCAATAATGCAAACAAACTTTTGTCCAAATTAGCCAAAGGAAATGGCCATGGAGAAGACTCTCCATATTTTGATGGCTGGAAGGCTTACGATACTGATCCTTTTCATCCAATTATCAATCCTCGTGGAGTTATTCAAATGGGTTTGGCTGAAAATCAGGTATCAAAGTTGATCCGATTTCTTTGGTTTATTATATATTTGAAAATTTTCATTCAATTTCATGTTTTTGAGTATGTTTTGATTGGTGGGTTGTGTTCAAAATTGCAGCTTTCTTTTGAATTCGTGGAGAAATGGATGATTAACAATCCACAAGCTTCGATTTGTACTGTGGAAGGAGTTTATGATTTTAAAGATATAGCTATCTTCCAGGATTATCATGGATTGCCTGAGTTTAGAAACGTATGTACTATTATTGTTTTAATTAAATCTCTAATTACTCGAATTAATTATGATTAATTGGTTAATTAATTTTGAGATTTGGGGGGAAATTTTTTTTGTGACAGGCTGTGGCGAATTTCATGGGCAAAGTGAGAGGAAACCGAGTTAAATTTGATCCTGACCGAGTTGTGATGAGTGGTGGAGCAACGGGAGCTCATGAAACGGTGGCGTTTTGTTTGGCTGATCCTGGTGAAGCATTTCTGGTGCCTGTTCCTTATTATCCAGGGTATTTATTTATTTCCCTTTTTTAAAAAAGATTATTTTGTTGTCATGTTTAAGTTTTTCATTTGACCCATGATTGACCTTTCCACCCACTTTAATTAAAAGATAAGCAATGAAAGAACCAAAAAAGTGTACAAATAGGTAGAAAGTGACAGTTTTCCAACCTCACCTACAAAATATTTTCTAAATTTGCTTCTTAAATTTCAATTAAAATTCTCTAGTTACACCTAAATCAAACAAGTACAAATAATTTAACTTTTAGATTAAAAAATTTGCTTTTTCTAGTTTCCTCTCGCAATATTTAGATGACATCTAAGTATCATGTTTTAATCTTTTTTAAAGAATAAAAATTAAAAAAAAAAAAAAAAAATTGTTGGGTGCAATCTAGCTGCACCTATGTTTTTTACTTGTAAGATAGCGTTGTTGGGTAAAGTTTAATTTGATTAAATTGTTTGCAGATTTGACAGAGATTTAAGGTGGAGAACAGGAGTGGAAATAGTTCCAGTAATATGTGAAAGTTCAAACAACTTCAAACTAACAAGAGAAGCCTTAGAAACAGCATACGAGGAAGCTGAAAAATCCAACATAAAAATCAAAGGCCTACTCATAACAAATCCTTCAAATCCACTTGGCACAGTTTACGACAGACAAACACTCGAAATGGCTGTAAGGTTTATCAACGAAAAGAACATCCACTTAGTGTGCGACGAAATCTATGCTGCCACTGTCTTTGCAGAGCCTGGCTTCATTAGTATCTCCGAAGTGATTGACAACGACTTTATTGAATGCGATAGAAATCTTATCCATGTTGTTTACAGCCTCTCCAAGGACATGGGATTCCCTGGATTCCGTGTCGGCATTATCTACTCCTACAACGATGCTGTTGTCACTTGTGCTCGTAAGATGTCGAGCTTCGGCCTCGTCTCCTCACACACACAATATTTGATCGCGTCGATGTTGTCTGATGATGCGTTTGTTGATAGCTTTCTCGCTGGAAGCGTTGAAAAGCTTGCTTTACGTCATCGTAACTTTACCAAAGGACTGGCTCAGGTTAGTTATTGGGTTACAATAAATTTCTGTTTCGATTTAATTACCAACGAAAAAAAAGGAAAAAAAGCTAACTTTTTTCATATTATTCATGATGTATAGGTGGGAATTGGATATTTGAAAGGAAGTGGAGGATTATTTTTGTGGATGGATTTACGTCATCTTTTGAAAGAGAAGACATTGGAAGCAGAAATGGCATTATGGAGGGTGATTATCAATGAAGTTAAATTGAATGTGTCGCCAGGTTCTTCATTCCATTGCTCAGAGCCAGGATGGTTTAGAGTTTGCTTTGCAAACATGGATGATAATACAATGGATATTGCCATAACTAGAATTAGAAACTTTGTGCTTCAAAACAAGGAGCTAACAACTAAGGTTAAGAAACAGAAATTCTGTTGGCGTCAAAGCAGCCTCGAACTTCGATTATCGTCTCGAAGACTCGAAGACATCATGTCACCACACTCGCCATTGCCTCAATCCCCGATGCTCCGTGCAACAACTTAGACACAAGACAAACAATGTCAATCAGTGTCAGTCATATTGTGACAACCTTAATTCGATGAAAATTTCCATTACTGTCTCAAGGATTTTGACAAAGTTTTAAATTAACAAGTTTTACGTACTAATCAAAATTTAAACTCTCATTTGTGAGTTGTGGGTTTTTCAAAGTGATTCATCTCATGGGTTGTTGCTTTGACACTGTTAGGGTTTGAATAATTTTTTTCCATAAGTTTTCAACCGTAGAATATGGCCTTTTCTGATTTCCCAATAATTTGGAGAACTTGGGGGCCTATTTGTAATTGCATGTGTTGTGAGAGTTTTGTGGGTTTTGTATTTGCATGCATTTGCATTTGTTTCTTTCCCTTTTCTTTTTTCTCTCCTCTAGTTTTTCAGTCATCAAAATGGATGGGTGTGGAAAGTGAAAGAGGGTTTGTTACTACTTGTAAGAAGCATTCATACAAAAGGAATAACAAGCAAGTTTGTTTCTATTTATTCTTTTGAAAATCATATATAATTATATATATGCAATGTAATTTTGATTTCGGTTTTTTTAATACAACAATATTACACTAATTAGAGAACAAACTCTCATCCATAAGAAAGAGAGTGCATACTAAATTACTATTGTATTAAACTCACTTATTAACTTATTGTGGTTATTCTTGAAGTGCGAAATATCAAACTATTGATTTTATTAAGGTGGTATAAGTATCTTATTCAAACTTTTGGTGAATACTTGTGAGATGTGAACGAGGAGATCCGCATTTATTTTATTGGGACATGACCATGGCTACATTGCATGGACGAAGTCAACTAGTCCCATTTATATAATGGTTGTTTAGTTGGTGTATTTATAGCTAGGGCTACATCAATGAAAATGTAGACATCTCAATAAAATTATGAAAATATATCCATGAAATTATGGACAAAATGTTAGTATGGATGGATATTTTTGTAAAAGTCATATAACAAAAAATTAATTTAATTAATACATAAATATTTTATTCTTTTTAAAATATGTTAAAATGTATTTATTATTTATATTATCTTAACTGTTTTTTTACTATATGCACGAGAATCGAACATTCAATTTCGAGGTTGATGGTATAGCTATAAACATTATAGAAATTAAGCTATGTTTATTTTGATCAATTTGTTTATACTATTTTAGTCTTCGTGACATTATATATATATAATCATTAGTCTATTCACCTTTCGATGTCAAATATTTAGACGTGAATAAAACAAATATCAATAGATCGACAAAGATTCAAAATGTCGATGTCGATGAAACTATTAAGACCACAATTTTATGAACATGTCAATGAAAATATCGATATCGAAGGAAATTACTAGAAAAATTATAAAAACTAAAAGATTAAATAAATTATTTAAATTAATAAATAAACATGTTATGCATATTAAAGATAAAAGACTTATTATTTATGTTATATTCGCATTAATGATATTTTGCTACTTATTTTTTATAATGTTTTTACGACAAAATAAAAATGTCAATTGATCTCTCATATTGATATCATATCCATAAAACCATAAAAATATCGGGCAATGTCAAATTTACTATCATTTATGGGAAAAGAAAGGTCTTTGTTAAATAATAATAATAATAATAATAATAATAATAATAATAATAATAATAATAACGGTTTATTATCTCCTTCATTTTCTATATTTTCCTCTTTCTCTTGGTGTATTGTTCCTCTTACTGGAAAACACAAGCATATTAGACTAAGATTAAATTACAAGTGTCATCTTTAAATTTTTAAATTTGTGGTAAATAAGTTTCTCAATTTTCAATATTTTAGGTTGAAGAAATCGTTAAATTTTTAAAACTTTCTAATAAATATTTAAATTTCTTATCTTATCGTGTGTCTATTAAGCCTTAAAAATTTTTAATTCATATTTAGACCATTCATCTATCTAATTTTTTTAATTCACAAAATTTATTGAATACAAAATTTAAAACTAAATATCCATAAGGTAAAGATTCAATTTTATGATTAATAGATTCTTCCCTTTTAAAAAGTATTAAATAACCTCATGAATCTATATGCTATTTTAAATTTAAAAAATATTAAATAACTTCATGAATCTATATGATACTTTTGAAATTTAATGACAAATTAGAAACAAAAATTTTATTTTAATATCTATTATTTGAATAAGTCTTACAAATTTTAGTTTCATATACTTAGTGACCATCTACTTACTATAATAGTTTTATATATTTGAATAAGTCTTGGGTTCAATTCTTAGTGACCATCTACTTAAGGAAACAAATCTAATATTACTATAATACCTGTCCTAATATTTATCGAAGTATATGTAAGTTGATTCAAATACTTACGAATATCAATAAATAAATAAATGTAAATTTTATGTTGATTACAAATTTAATGAAAACAAAATATGTACGCCTTTGTTGATCCCAAAGGCCTCAATAATGAACAAAATATAAAGAACGACTCCCATCAATTTTAATATATACATTTGATATCTATCAAATCTCATTGGGTCCTATTTATATAATAAGTTAAATGTATATAACTATACATAAAAATATATATTTATGTATTTGATGAATTCATGTGGTTTTGACAAGTGGATAAGAGATAAAGGCAATTAATTATAAAGTTGTAATAGGAAAGAGGAAGCAAAGTCTAAAGTCTATAAGAAGATCAAATTGGGGCCAGGATGGAAATGGATGGAACTTTGGGGGGAAAAAGATAAAAATAAAGTAAGAATGGGTGGGCTACATTTTGATTGTGTAACGTGACATCCATATATTATATTATATTATATTATTTGTTTATTTACTTCTTTTTGTAAAATCCCAATTTATTTTTTGTAATTGAGCTAATGGAGTAGAGAATATTAAAACGACAGAACATTATTTGAGAAGACCAATCACAAACACAACCACCTAAGCATTCTGAAAATTAATGTTAAATAATGCAATTCGTGACATAAGCAATTCTTTATATTATATTATATATTTTTTTATTTCTAGGTCGGGGGACCAAAGCTTTTTGGTCTGCCATGGCTGAAAGAACTCTTTCTTAATTCTTTCTTTTTTCTCTCTTTTCTCTTTGGGTTGTTCTTATCATTATTAAAAAAAAAAAAATTCAACTTCCAATAGTCCTATGGTCAAGGGTATTTATTGTAATAAAAAATTAACATGCCATTTGAATTGAACTATGAAAAAAGTGTTTCTTTTCTTTGAGGAGTTATTTTCATTCAAACACTTGCTACAAAAACCACTTAAAATAAAATCACTCATATTTTGGTTACGTTTTATATATACATGTTTGTTTGGTGTTTGTGTTATATATTAAAATTGTTTCTATTAATTTTAAATTACTATAAAGGATAACTATTAAATACTATGAATTAACACCATAAAAATACTTACATTGGTCGAATTTTTTTAAAGTATATAATCAATCTAATTGGTCATTAGAGTTTGTTTTTAGGAGTTGGTTGATCAATGCAATTAGTTGATGGAGCTAACCACTGGAGGTGGTCACTGGAGCTAGCCATTTGAGGTAGTTGTTACTGGAGTACGTAACCGATGTTGATTATTGGGGGGGGTGACAGGTAGGGGCAGTGGTAGCTGATAGAAACTAACCATGATGAAAGTGAGGTAGATTATTAACAAATAAACACTCATAGTCACTCTTCTAAAGGTTCATTTCAAGTGTCTCTCAAACCAACTTTGTTGGAAATAGTAAAAAATAACCCTCTAAAGTTTTCATGTTTTACAACTAGCACACTTTTGAAAAACTTGTTTAAATAATTTTTTTCCTGTCAATCTCGGGCGAGATCGAACCCCAAGATTTTAGTGGAGTGCTAAGTTTCATCTATTTGATCTGTAGGAAAAGATGATAATGCCCCTGATGCAAAACCTAAATGTTCCTTTTCTTCTTCAACAAACTCGATCGTGTTTCTTTATGTTGATAAACTGACTGATGATAATTATACGACCTACAAAATAGGATAATTCATTAATTTAAAAATAATTAATTAATTAATATTTTGATGATAATAAATCTACTTTTATTTTTTTGATGATTTATTGCGTAGAGCTTCGAAAAACAATTCCAACACAATTTGAATCGCCCAAATCGAAGCTCAGACGAAGAAAATATAGGCGAAACAAGCTTACGGAAAAATCTCAAACTGATGACGTGACATATTTTTTTTTTATCAAAGTGGACCAATTGAAAGGTGTCACTTGGAGCATGGGAGAAATGACGACATATGGTGAGCTTTTGATCTTTGGATTGGTTTCAAATGAAAATGAATTTAAAAAGAAAATGATTATAATATTATTTTATGTTTATGTCTAACAGCTAGTTGAACACATGATGAACTTTTATTTTTTGTTGGGTATTAAAAGAAAATGATTTAAAATATATATTTATATGTATTATTATATTATATTATATTTGTGTCTAATGACTAGTTGAGTTTAAATCTCCACCATTCAATTTTCTTTTCCAAGATCCACTGACCTAAATTAAATGTGGTTTCCAACAATTTTTCCTATCTATTTAATGGAAAATTATTTCAAATGGTAAAACTGTTGAAAATATTTATAAAATATAGCAAAATTTTAAAACTATCAATAATATACGTTGATAGACGCTGATAGACACTCATTGATAGTTCTAGAATTTTATTATATCTTGTAAATATTTTGGTTTATTTTTCTATATTTAAAAACAACCCATATTTAAACTCATCTTCTTCTCCAAATCATAATAACAATTTTTATTATTTTCAATCCTTCATAACTTATTAAGCCATCATTTTTTTCTCTCTCTAAGCTTCAATTTTCTTCTTTAAATCTTCTTCTTGAGAGAGATATTTTATGTTGTGGGGATTGATTCACTGTGTGCTAAATTTGTAAATCTACTCTTCAAGAGAGTTTTTCTCATATTATTCTTCATTTCCAAATTCATTGTAAGTGTTGCTCTTGATCCCCAAAAAGAGTGGTTGTAACGGTTTAATCCTCAACCGTGGAAATGATCAATTTCATTCTTGCTCCTAGAAAAAGAACATTGTAGCAGTTCGATTCTAAGTTCTGGAAAGAGTCAAGTTCGTAGCGACATACCCAAAAGGAGCTTGGGAAGTGGATGTAGGCCGGTTGTGCCCAACCATTGTAAAATTCTCAGTCTTAATTTTTCTATCCCTCTCATATTTAATTTTGCAATTAATTTGTTATTATATTTTATTGTTTGAAATTAATGGCAATTTTATTCTTGAAATTAATTGTTCATATTAGATTATTTTGATTGGTTGTTCTTGAATTTCTATATCCATTATCAATCTTGTTATGAGAACCAATTTGGGTACTTTAAGTTAGTATTATTAACTTCTTGATTATTTTGAGTTGTATTTATTTACATAAATTTATTGTTTAAATTACTTGTTAGTAAAAAGTTTGTTAATTTGTTTAATGGATCTACTTAGAGAAAATTTGTTAATTATTTTGACTAAATCCTATTCACCCCCTCTAGGAGTGCCAGACTGATCCTACAGAGAGGTCGTAAAGGTAGCGACACTTTCGAACTTGGGGTTGTTTAACACATGTGTTTGAGACAGTTCCAAAGAAATTGGAACCTCATTCAAAAGTATGCCTATTTGTAGGCTACCCCAAGGAAATGAGAGGTCGTTTCTTCTTTTATCCAAGAGAAAATAAAGTATTTGTATCGACGAAGAGGACTACATCAATGAAGCATAAACTACGGAGTAAAATCATGTTAAATGAGTTTTCCAATGAAACTACTGAAACTTCAACAATTGTTGTTGAAAAGACTAGTACATCAACAAGAGTTGTTGATATTGTTTCATCTAGTCAAGCACATCCATTTCAGAAGTTGAGAATGCCTCGATGTAGTGGGAGGGTTAAGAACCACTTTGCTTGCTATGTGGGTTTAACAGAAGCCCAAGTCATCATAATAGATGACGACAATGAGGATCTATTGACCTATAACTAGAAAATGAATGATGTGCACAAAGATGAATAGGTTAAAGCCATAGATTTGGAAATGGAGTCTGTGTACTTCAATTCTGTCTAGGATATTGTAGATCAACCTGATAGGGTTCTATAGGTTGTAAATGAATCTACAAGAGGAAAAGGGGATATAGATGGTAAGGTGCAGACGTTTGAGGCTAGACTAGTGGCAAAGGGTAGAACTCGGGTTGAGGGAGTGGACTATGAAGAAACTCTCACCTATTGCCATGCTTAAGTTTATCCGGGTTCTCTTGTCCATTGTCATATTTTATGACTATGAGATATGACAAATGGCAAATGGATTGAGCAAACATCTCGATTTCGAAATATAAGATTTGATACTACGATCAAGTCATATGGATTTGACCAAAATGTAGATGAACATCGTGTCTTTAAGAAGATCTTCCACAGTTTAGTAACATTCTTAGTGTTGTATGTGGATGATATCTTACTCATTAGGAATGATGTAGGTTTACTGAAAAATGTAAAAAAAATGGCTAGCTACCCAACTCCAAATCGAAGAATTGAGTGAAGCATAATTTATTCTAGGGATCTTGTGTTGGGTTTTATATTCTAAAACTTGTGGTTTGTAAATAATAAACTAATTCTATTAATCAATATAAATGTTACTGAAGTTTGATTCAATAAAGTTGTTATTGAATGTTTGAATTGCTCATTTCGTTTTAGATTTAACCTAAATCCAATAAACTAAGATCCATGGCTGTTGAATGAGTACTTGAACTTTATGTGAAGACATAAGAGTGGATCAAGTTCGAGTAAATAACCAAAATTGTCTATAGTATACAGATAAGATTGGGTACCTTATTTTGTGGACACTATCGGATGCAGCCTACTTTGTAGATGTTACAGTTGTTGTAAATGAAGGAACCATTGAAGGTCCTTAAGTGGAAAATAGTATTAGACTTAAACCCAAAATTTACATAATTATAAACTTTACAGCAAACATACAGAAAAAGTACGCATTTAAGTAATTTACAATATGTTTGAATTTACAGAAAAGAAAAAAAAAATTGGTTTAGAAACCCTTACCTTTTAAGAACCATTCTTCAAAAAGAATCCCTCGAATCTAAAGGAACACCACCACGATGTTACCACTGTATTCTCTGGATGAGAATCTACAAGGTGTGGGCTCTACCTATTTTGGATGAGAGAAATTAGAGAGAAGAGATTAGAGGAGGAAGATTGTGAAGAAATTGGAACTTACAGAACGCTTCTATAATTTTTCTTTAGGAAGAAGAAGATGAAACAACCCACTCCAAAAACCAAAACTTCCCACTAACGTAGTAAAGAGAAAATAACTCCCTCCCTAAAATTATCTTTCAAATTATAAAAATAATAAACAAAAATAATTTAATAAATACTTTAATATATATTTATATTGAAGAAAATCGGAATCGAGATTTCCATGAGAAGCGAAACAAGACTATTCCAAATTACAATCATGAATGAACAAATCATTTACAGTCGACTTCAAACAAACGGTTATACAATTCAAATGCATAAATTGCATGAACAATACAAATGCATAGAAAGCAAACTCTACGCACATCGGCAGAAACGTCTCCACGCTCTGTTGCGCACTCTGATTGCTCAAACAATAGCAACCACGAACACCCGATCTACACGACCAATGCACCGCACGAACACTTCATGCTCGTCCTCAACGATCTCCTTGGTCACGAACTCTTCCACAACACGAACGTCCTCCACAGTACCACGAACGGCCTGAAGAAAACCTCGACGGTGTCGAGTTGAGTCTGACACCACCAACAAGGCGACCTTGGTATTCTCGGTGTGAGAATCCAGAGGGTGGGCTCTGTTTGAACTTGGTATGAGGCAGACGAACGGAGGAAACAACGATCGTGTATACGATTGGGCAAGTGAAAGATGACGGAGACCTTCGTATAGGTCGATGCCCAATCATTTAGATAAAGCTATGGGATCGTCTAGAAAAAGCTATGCGATCGTTTAGCTCGGTCTGTCGCTTACAGACTCTACACGATCGTTTACCTTGAGCCAGCGATCATCTTGCAAAACTATGCGATCGTTTAGTAAATACTACACGATCGTTTAGCTCGCCCAACCATCATTTAGTAAATCTGTATTTACTTGACGACTTCGTGAGTTTCTTTTGCGTGGAGAGAAAACTCAAAACATTTTCAATCTTTTGTAAAAACTTATTTTTCAAAATATGAAACCACTTTCCTTTTAAACTCACGGTTACCATGATCCAATAACCACCCACTACTTTGGTTATTTAAAAGAAAAATAATTAATTATCTAATAATTAATATTATTATAAATATAAATGATAACCAACTTATCATACTATATTTATAACCTATAGTTTTAATATTTCATCTCATGAAACATATAAACCATAGTTCTTTTTCTATTCCATGGTACTTAATGTAAATCTCATTTACATCAATCCTCCACTAAATGTATCTTATACATCATACCGATTATATAATATATAATCAAAATACCTCTTGTCAATTTTAACATTTCAAATCAACACCAAGAACTGATCCCCAAAAAAATCCAAGCTACCAAAAAGACCTCATGGACCTGTAGCTCCGAAGCTCCAACGGTACGTGAATGACTGACTAAACTCTTTACTCACGAGATCCACCATCTGTTAACTGCCAGACACTCCACTAAAGACCAACAGCTGAACTCTCCTTACCACAGATATATTATGTGTCCATCTTACTAATCAACAGTGCGACAACTCTTCACAGATCACTCGTAAGTACAGCTGGGCTAATAACCGTTATGCCCCTGTAGTTACTCTGTCTCCTTAAGTACCACTGATCCATCTAATGAACATAAATCATAGTCCTACTTGACTGAGTTTTCTCTTCCAAAGAGAAGTTATGACCACTATGTTCAAGCCCCAGAATCAGCCCTTAAGGGAGCAATCTCTCTACTTATCCTTGCTTTGGGAAATGAGTGAATTCCATATTGTGGATTGAGTTCCCAGCTCCCAGATCAAACAAGTCCCCAAAAAGGTAGGCATGTTGAGTTGGCAATCTGGCCACTCTCACCCATACTAATCAAAAGACCGCCCTCAAAGGTAGGAGTTCCCAAAACACTCAGGATTGAGGTCGTGTCACCTATGGTCGTTTAGGTGAGATGCAAGTTTCTAGTATCAACGGCTTTTATACAGAGTCTAGTCAGATCGTGGTCCAGGTCTTATATAAGCTCTTTGTATAGGACACCCCCACTCCACGTCTCCACATGAATGGTCAGATCTACCATCTGTAGTAGTTTACAACACTTGCAAACCTCTACAAAGCGGGTCGTATCTATAGTGTCATTGGGATCAGGTATCTTACCTTAATCCTTATACTACAGACCGATTTAGGTTATCACTTAAGGCATGATCCACTTGTATATCATATATACATGCTTAAGTTCACATAAGATAACCAAGGAGCTTTGTTTATTGGATATGAGTAAATGTCAGAATTAAATAAAAACTTATTTTATTCATTGAACAATGTGTATCTTTACAAAACAACGAGACTCCGGGAGAATTAGGACACCAATCCCAACATATATGATAACTATTTTACCATATAATATATATTAAACTATATGTTATATCAAATATAACATATAACCTATAGTTTAATATTGTATCCAATACAATATAATCTATAGTTTAAATCTCTCAACCACAATATTTAATATAAATCCCATTTATATTAAATTTAATTATATGAGTTCAATTCGTATAATTAAATTTAATTTAGTTGTCACTTAAGACATGATCCACTTGTATGTCACTACATACATACTTAAGTTACATAAAGACAATCAAGGATATTAAGTTTATTGGTTTGTGGTAAAATAAAAAACATTTAAATATGCAAAGTCAAGTAGTGAAATAAATATCATTTATATTATACATCACAAGTGTTCATACAAAGTTGTTTACAAACTACAGGACACAAGACTTTGGGGCATAAACCCCAACAATCTCCCACTTGTCCTAAAGCAAAGTGGGGAGTACAAGTAAACAAGTATAAAACAATAAACTAGGGCATAAAAACCCAGTGCAACAAAATCTCCCACTTGCGCTAGTCCAACTGCAAGCGATCCCATTGACCCATACTTTGAAGGTGACCTTCAAACACTGTAGCCGTGAAAGCCTTCGTAAACGAATCAACAACGTTTTACTCCGAGGCGATCTTCGTGACGATCACGTCTCCTCGATGCACTATCAGGTAGATCGACTTTAACATCGCAATAGGTGAGAAAATCTCCTCATAGTCGACTCCCTCCACCTAGGTATAACCCTTTGCCACAAGTCGATCCTTGAAGGTTTGCACCTTCCCATCAACACCCCATTTGCGCTTGTAAAACCATTTACAACCTATAGGTCTTACCCCATCAGGCTGATCTACAAGATCCCATACCGAGTTGAAATACATCGACTCCATCTCAAAATTCATGGCATAGACCCATTCATCCCGGTCAACATCCTCCATTGTCTTTTTATAGGTCAACGAATCCTCAACGTCGCCATCTGTCACCATAGCTAAGATTTTCGTGAAACCCAGATAGCGATCAGGCGGGTTCATAACCCTCCCACTGCGTCGAGGTTCCCTCAACTCTTGAGGTGTAACCGACCTACCAGATGAACTATCATCAATAATTCTAGTTGATGAAGAAGGTTCTTCAACAACTCTTGTTGAAGTTTCAACAGTTTCTTTGGAAAGCTCACTTAACACGACTTTACTACGTGGACTGTGCTCCTTGATATGATCCTCTTCCAGAAAAGTAGCGTTTGTGGAAACAAACACCTTATTTTCAAACGGATCATAAAAGTAACCTCCTCGTGTACTTTAAGGTAGCCTACAAAGAGGCACAACCTCGATCGTGATTCTAACTTCTTGCAATTTGCCTCAAGTACATGTGTTGGGCAACCTCATATGCGAAAGTGATGTAAACTAGCTTTAAGCCTGTTCCACAAATCCAGAGGTGTTCTTGCAACACTCTTAGAAGAAACACAGTTAAAAATGTATACCGCAGTCTCCATTACGAAACCCCAAAACGAGTCCGGTAAGGAAGCGTAACTCATCATCGAACAAACCATGTCCAACAAGGTTCTGTTTCTCCGCTCTGCTACACCATTTTGCTGAGGTGTACCTGATGCTGAGAGTTAGGAAACGATTCCATGTTCTAATAAATAGTCCTGGAACTCATAATCCAAATACTCTCCACCTCGATTTGATCGAAGTATTTTTATTCGTCTATTCAAAGCATTCTCAATTTCGGACTTAAATAATTTGAACTTTTCAAAAAATTCAGACTTTCATTGCATCAGATAGACATACCCATATCTCAAGTAATTATCAGTAAAACTGATAAAGTACTCATAGTCTCCTCGAGTTCGCACATTCATAGAACCACAAAGGTCAGAATGTACTAATTCAAGAAGCTCTTTGGCTCGATAACCCTTTCTAGTAAAAGGTCGTTTAGTCATCTTACCTTCAAGGTAAGATTCGCACACTGGTAAATAATTTTTCTCTAACTCGCTTAGAAGGTCATTCTTCACCAACCTCTCAATCCTATTGAGATTGATGTGTCCTAATCGAAGGTGCCAAAGACGGACATTTTCTTTTGGAGAAACTCGTTGGCGTTTAGATTGAGTTACGACAGATTTAGACATCTCCATGTTATAGAGGGAACTTAAGGCTAAAGGTCTTAGCACATACAAGTTATTTTCCAGTTTAGCTGTACAAATTTCAACACCATCCTTACGAATAAACGCTTTATTCAATTTGAAAGAAATAGTGTAATTGTATTGTAACAGACACTTTACAGAAATAAGGTTCCTTTTTAGTTCAGGAGCTACAAAGACATCTTTTAATATAAGAAACCTATTCTGTAAAGTAACCTAGATGTCTCCCACTGCCACAGCTAAGATGACTTGCCCGGTGCCTACTCGCATCGTCATCTCACCAGCTTCCAACTGTCGCCAGGATCTAATCCTCTGAAAAGAAGAACATACATGATTAGTAGCGCCCGGATCTAATATCCAATACAAAGTGGAGGAAGCTCTCCAGTAATGAATGCAGAATAATACTAACCTGACTGTTCTCATCAATTTTAGACTCATTCATCTTTGCTACGTTAAAGTGGACCATTATATTATGCATGTGTTCATGAACAGAGGTACCTTTCTCCATTTTGGAGCTGAAGATGTGTTTCAGAGCCTTATGCTTGAGCTATCCAGACGACTGTCCGAACATTCCCCGTAGGGATTCCTTGATCTCATGAGCTGAGTATATGGATGCCTTAGTTTATTGTATTTTCTCTCTGTTTTTCTCAACATTATAAAACATTATATTTGTATGTTTGTCTCACTGGAGTATTAGTCCAAGTGGGAGATTATTGGGAATATCCTAAAACTCGCAATTCTTAAATATGTTAACATATTCTATTTATTAATAAAAGTATTATTGAGTATTTTATTCAATAAATTGTTATTGATATTGCATTCTGTTATAAAAATCCAATAAACAAATTCATGGCTATAATATGAATATTTTAACTTTATATAACGATATAAATGAGGATCAAGTTTTAGTATATAGCCAAAATGGTCTATAAGTATATGGATGAGATTAGGTACTTCATCCTGGTGACACTATTGGATGTTGTCCATTTTGTATACTAATACAAATGATGTGATCCCAAAATCATTCATGTGAAGACTTGTGAATAGAGGCATCCTATGCAATAAGTTTGCATAAGACCGAACCTCGAAATAGTCATTTTTCTTTATAACGATTGTTTACTGTTAAAATTGACTATTTCAAATTTAACGACCTAGAGTAACTTGATCTTAATCCTGAGCTAACTATGAACTTCTATTTATTCGGGATTATCCTTTGATCTACATATGTGAGAGTAGTTCAACAACACTGTTCAATAAGCCTCCCATTTTGAGGATAAGACCAAATAGATAGCTGGGGACATAGTTCTGCAAGATGGAATTCACTCCTACCCAACTTAGGGTTAGCAGATAGGTTGTTCTCTTAAGCACTAATTCCTGGTCTTGAACAATGAAGCCCCACCCTCTAATGATCAAGAGGATCATGGTTTATAAGTTGCATTATAAACCAATTGTTCAATGGAGGATCAGTGGGAGCTTAAGGAGCAAGATGTATTTACAGGAGTAAAACGGTAATTTTGAAATAGCTGTAAATACGAACGATCTGTGAAGGATTGACTTTCTAATTATGGTTAAAATGAACAAAAATATATCTATAGTGAGGAGAGTGCAACTATCGAGTTATAGTAGTGTGTCTCAGTAGTTAATGAATATTGATTAATTCGGTCTAAAGAGTTTAGCCAATTAATCTCATTGAAGCTCATGATCTGTAGGTCTATAAGGTCCCTCCACTAGCTCGTAAAATTATCTTAGATTAGTGAATTGAGTGAATTTGAAATATTGAGATTCAAAATTAAGATTTTGAATATGAAATGTTCAAATTCAATTAGGGTTTCTATTAATTGTATTTGGAACAATTGAAACGTTTAATTTTTCTTTGAAATTAAACGAAATTAGAGAGTTCAAAAATATTTTAATAATGATTTAAATAAATGAGGTGAAACATAATATTTAATATTTGATATTAAATTTAATTAATTAAATTAGTTTAATTAATTATCTAATTTTATTCAAATTTTGAAATTGTTGAAAATTGGTAATTTGATTAATTAAATCTTTTAATTTTTTTGAAATTCAAAATTACAAAACTGAAGTTAAAATTGATTTTTGAAAATTAAGTTTTAATTCAAATTAATAAATCAAAATAAATTGATTAAATTTGATGAAATATATTTGAAAGTGGGAAATCTAAAATCGAAAAATTGGATTTTTCCACTAAAATAACACCTCATGCCACTTCAATTTCAATGGAAATTAAAGTAGCATCAGCTATATTAATCCTTATTGCATGGTTTTTAACTATAAATTGAAGTATTCACTTAAGTTATCAGCCCATGCAATTAGATTAAGTACTGAAACTCTGCAGAAATCCAAACCCGCCAAACCCTCTTTACTTTCATTCAAATTCAGCTCAAATTCAGAGATTCCACCTCTCAATTCAAGTTAGAGAATAGTAGGGAAGGTCTATGTGGTAGTCCTTTGTTGATTTGAAGATCTAATTAGTTTAGGGAGGCTGAAATTGAAGAGAATCTTCAAAGGTATTGTGTTCTTGAACCCTTCTTCTGAAATTTTGTTTCAATGCATGCTTTAAACTCAAATCAAGTGTAATTAGAGTGCTTATTGATTATAATTTTTTTCCGCTGCATGTTAGTTTACTCTATCATAGCTGACCATAGAAATACAGGTACTAGCTACTTAGAGCTCCTAAAGAAACTTGACACAAGTTTTTGTCCATGAGTCATTGTCTAGGTATAATACGACCACATTGCCCAAGGCACATCGCCCGATACGTTGAAACATTGTTATGCCCTTGTTCAACTAGTCTTATTTCCTATTTTTAATCAACAATCCATCTTCTCATAACTATTCTTGCACCTAGTTACCTTCAATCTCATTGGTTAATTCCGCTAATAAAATTAAAAGTCAACTAGCCTCATGGGTTCGACCCTTGAAATACTCCAAGGTTTATTACTTCAATCGACAGTGTATGCTTGCACTTTAGATTATCTTTTACCTTTAATTTCTTTCACCTAATCATTCATACATGTTTGGTCGATCACACATCCCACCCTAGATTAATCTACCTAGCCTTTAACATGACATGAAGACTGGAAATCATTGCCAATAAAACTGTAAACCTTTAATGAAGGAAAACCCATTAACATATTTGTACTACAAATCGATCACATTCGTTTATAAGAAATTTACTAACAAACCTTCCATAATACCTATTAACAAACTTTCATATGCTCCCTTTACCGTGTTTACAACATACTATAGAAAGTCTATAACGAAATGTACAAGTTTTGCTACCCAACATTTATACTATGATAAACCACTTACCCATTTGTCCCAACTTCCATGCTTGTCAAAATAAACCTAAAATCATCTGCATACAGTTTATGTAGCCTAGTAATGCAGATGGTAGACAGAAACTCTAGTAGGTACTTGGAACGATGTCACTACTTCATGAAGAAAATAAAAGAAATGATGAGCTAAAAAACCCAATGAGTGGTAGCTAATAGGAAATAGATTTTATCGAAACATTTCACAATTATATATTAATATATATAATTGTGTAAAACAACAAAAACCATTCACAACTTATAACTCATTTCATCAAACATATATAAGTTTCGTAGAAGTAGCTCCTGAAACATAAATATAAGCTGATAAAATCCATCACTAAATCTCTACTCAATGATCATACTGGCATAGAATAATCTCAATATGCACAGCAAAACAATAACTGGCCATATGTGCACGCAGAGCTTCCCCCACTATTCTAAGCACCTCAACATACAGCTCAAAGCATATATGTGTACCAAAGTGGGTCCCAAAGACCTATATCATAACATCTCCACACCTTAGATCTAAGATTCAAAATCTAGATTCAACACCTCTTGCCCCGACATTCTCCTGCGACCTGGGCAGTGTACATTATGGAAACACATTCACATAATATACAAGTAACCACTATGGGTACATAGATCCAGTGGATTGAAAACCAATTTTACTTCAAATAATCATAAATCTCATTGTTCACACACATACACACACATATTTTTGAAATGGGTTTCTTGAAATATCATAATAATAGATAAATAATTAAATATTTGATAAAAGTCTCCCTCACAAGTCTAGGAGCAATAATTGTTCGAGTTGTAGACGGTTCCATTCTCTGCTTGTTTTGAAATTAGTCTCAACAACCATAAACATATTTTCCATTGAACATCCTTCTATTACTTGATTTAAAAACTCCTTAAACCATATTCCAAGATACATGAAACCCAATTCGAGAGGGAAAAAAAAACAGCAGCAAAAGATTGACAACAACTCTAATTGGCAAACTTGCTTGATAAGTTAACAAACTAAGAAACTTATAATTTCTTCCTATTTCTATGATGTTGTAGAATGTGTGATTTGTTGATGTTAAGGTTATATTGATATCTTATCTTACAAAAAGAGTAATGAAAGAATACTCTTAATCAATGTTACCTATACGAGAGTAGAAGTGGGTTTGCTTCTATGAAAATTTTTCAAATGACTTATGTTCTCTAATGCTCTCATGAACTCAGGATTTTGTCCATGACTAAAATGGACATAACTGTATAAAACTCAAAGATATAAGCTGAGTTGTGTGTGATATTTTTTGTTGTCTTAATTCACAAATGAGGGGGAAAGCTTCTAAGCTTGATCTCACTATTTCTTATGTAAATTCGATGGATATTCACTAAGGAAGGTTTAAGCTAGAAGACATATCTCTTGATACATAGGTTATCTGTTTGCTCTCAACGATTTTCTTTTTTTCTCACTTTTTTTCATGTAAGGGATTGTTGGATATTTATAATGCAACGAAAGAAAGTGAAACATTCTTGAATATTGAAATATAAAAAATAATTATATAGATCAAATTCATGATTAGAAACCTCAAGTTGGATTGAAACAAGCAAATTAAGATGATGTTTCACGTACAAATTTAACACGTATGAAAGTTAAATTTTTAATTTTTTTCAATTTGAATGAAAAAAAAATGTTTGAATATGGTCAAGAAATATCTCAGTTGTGTTAAACTTGACAGATGTTTCAATTTTTTTTTTTATTTATATGATTTTATTTTGTATTTGGAGAGTTACTAAGTTACTGGCCTATAAATAGCAACTTGGTTTTTCATTTGTAGGATCTCATTCCAAATTGAAGAGTTTTCTCCTTTATTTCTTTCTTTTGATCTTGAGTTGAGTTGAGAGCAAGTATTCAAGAGTTCTATCAGATTCGTGTAGTTCAATGTTGTTGTTCTATCGGATTAGCCGAGGACGAGTAGTGGAACCACCTTCCTTAATTCCATCCATAATCGATACACCTGAGATAAAAGTGACCTACTCTAATACCAAGTGAAATTTTAGAGATGATCCGTCACACGGATCACAGATGTTACACAAGACGTCCTGGCAAATTCAAAGACAAGTAGAAAAATAAGAAATAGTAAATCAAGAATGAACACACAAAGATTGATAGCCCAGTTTGGTGATAATCTACATACGTTTGAGGGGTAATGTGCCCGAAAAAGATAGTTCGTTAATATATAAAATTCAAACGTTTACAACGTTGTATTTATCTGTAAAATAATAACGATTACAGTGACATTTTAGAGCCTAACTTATTTAATCAACTAGGCTTCCCCTAAATGTGAGACTCTTTCTCAATTGAACTTAAGCTTCCCTTAAGTATTTGAATATTAATGAAGAAACATTTGGGCTTCTCCTAAGTGTATGAGATTCCCTTTCACAATGTAGATATCTTTCCTCCTTGTGAACTCCCTTTCACATGAAAAACTTAGGTTCCCCCTAAGTTTGAGAACTTCTCAATGAATGAATCCTTAGGAACCCCCTAAAGAAGAGAATCCTTTCTCAATCAACATAGTTTTAGGCTCCTCCTAAGATAGAATAATGCTCCGCAAGATTGAAACATCCACAACCAAGAACAACTAGAGAATGAACTGCCACGAACAAAGAATATCTCTTGCTTCTTTGAACAAAGAACATACAAAGTATTGTATGCTAGTATTGTATGCTATTTCTCAGTAAACGATCTCACCCAATAATACATGTGGCAGCAAGATTACTTCTTGGGTTTAAATAACACAACAAAAAGATGGAAAATATCCCCAAACAAATTTGACAAATCATTAAAAAGGCAAACAATTCGGAGAAAATAAAATGCAGAATAATTCAAATAAGAAAAGAAATATTCTGTAGAGTTAACATCCTATATAACATCTGATACATATTTTCCCTAAGACATATTCTAAGACAACACCAGAACTGCCCAAGAAGAAAATTCTAGAAGCCTTAAAAAGATAATTGCAAATATAGCAATCACATCTAAAATATTAACAGATATAACATAATGTAAAAAAAAATTACAAATATAGAAAAATTTAGATAGTCTATCACTGATAGATCATATTGTTGATAGGAGTCTATCAGTGATAGACCATATTATTGGTAAGAGTCCATCAGTGACAGAAATCTACCATTGAGAAACTTTGCTATATTTACAATTTTTTTTAAAATGTTGTTATACTTGGTTATTATCCCTAAAAATGCTACCCAATTACCCTAAATAAATATGTAACGAATAACATAAACCTAACAAATTCTTTTATATCATTTCCCCAAAAATACAAGATTAAATGTATGCATCGAGCGATATTAGTTTTGTTTTCATTGCTTAATCTCAAATTTACCTGTTTTTTTTAGATTCTGCAATACAATTTGGGAGTAATTAACATATATTAATTATCTTAGTTTTTATTTTATAATTAGTTTGAGATTTAATTTAACTCATATGTGTTGTTTGAGATTTAAAATGGTCGTTTATGAATTAGATATTTTAGGTCCCATTAGATAACTATTTAATTTTTTTATTTTTGTTTTTGAAAATTAAGCCTATAAACTCTACTTTTACATCCAAATTTCTTCTTTGGTAATCTACTTTTTATCAATGGTTTAAATAAACAAGCCAAAATTTGAAAACTAAAAAAAGTAACTTTTAAAAATTTTGTTTTTATTTTAGAATTTGGCTAAGAATTCAACTATTATACTTAACAAACATGCAAATCATTGTAAGAAATAGAGAGGAAATAGGTTTAGTTTTCCAAAACTAAAAACAAAAAAACGAAATAATTACCAAATGGGACCTTAGTTATTTAGTAAACCAAATTTAATATTAAAATATTATGTTTGGTAATTTTTAACAAATATATTTTGCCACTTTTCAAAATGCAATTTGTCTTGTTAACCCTTCGGTTTTTTTTTTTTTTTTTTTTTTTTTTTTTTTTTTTTTTTTTGGAAGTATTTAACTCTTGATTTGATATTTTTATGTTTGAGATTTTCCAAATTAGACATTTCAATTGAAAATGATTGGTCTTGGACTTCAATACAAAACCAAACTTGAAATTTTCATCTTTTATATGGGCTCCATTCTCAATTATTTCAGTTGTTGTCTCTCAGCCCAACTCTTTGGAAAGAATGACAATTTTTTATTCTAATTTTTTTTTTCTTTCAATTTGTGTCTTTTCAAAGATCAATGGTAAATCTAGTATGAAAGACAAGGTCAAAATATACGTAGATTTGAAATTGGTGTCTATTTAATCCTAAGATTTTAAAATGAACGCTTTTAATTTCAAGAAGTTTAGAAAGAAATTCTAAGAGATAGGACGCCGAATTGGTTATTATAATCTATGGTTATAATAGTTTGTAGGTTATAATAGTCTATGTTTTAGATGCAACTATTTTAGTACAGATTTCAAATGAGGGGAGAGAAAGGTTACAAAATAGTAAATACTGTAGTACAATGAGGTCTGATCATTCTAACTATCAAGTCATTTTTTTAATAACCAAAGTTGTTAAAATACTATTGAGAATATTATATTCCGAAGTTTGAAGATTAAAAATGTTCTTTCAAACCCAATAAAATAGAAAGAAAAAAACACCAACTTCAAATTCAATAGACCAAAAATATATTTTATTCTATAAACAAGTAAAAATATAAGTTACATTATAAATTTGGTCTCAATAATTTGGAGAAAGTTAGATTCAATATGTTTTGAGTTTTGTTTCAATTTAGTCCCTAAATTTCAATATGTTATTAATTTTATCCTTGAGATTTGAGTTTTATTTCAATTTGGTCCCTAGGATCAAGATTTTACATTTTTAACCTCAATTTTTCATTAAATACTCACTTTTAATCATTGACATAAATTTCTATTAATTAATTAAAAATAATTACGAAGTTAAATTTTAAGTTTATTTTTAAAAGTGATAAAAAATAATGAAATTTAACTAATTATAATTTTTCTTAATAATTTTTAATTGATTAACATAAACTAACGCTAAAGACGGAAAATGAGTATTCAGTGAATAATCGAAATTAAAAGTATAATTCTTAAGACACAGGAATCAAATTGAAATAAAACCCAAATGTCAATATAAAGTTGTGATATTTTGAAATTTAGTAACTAAATTGAGACCCTTAAATTAAATATGTAATATCATGAAATTTAGAGGTTAAAACAGAAATTAGACACAAAATATAGAGAGGAAAAGATATATTTTTTTGTTGAAATTATCTAGGGATGTTATTTTTTTATACTTCTCTTCTGATCATGCTGATTAAAAAAGCAGATCTACTCAAACTCACACATTTTCATGAGCAATATGTGATTATAATATTAATGGGGAATGATTTTTTTAAAATATGTTTTTTAGAATTAAAAAATGAAAAGAGGGTTTTCACTCTCAGAAAACAAAAAATTTAATAAAAGAAATCCGTTAACCCGTTGTTTTCAAGTATATTTTTGTAAGTATTTGTCTCAAGTGTACATATATAATTTCTAATTATTCTCCTTTTAAGTGTATCTTAGTTTACTGAATTAAATCAATGGACACTCAACTCACCTCCCAATATGAGAATCTAGAAATTTGAGAGGAGATTTTAAACAATTTATTAAAAATAAATGTAATAAATGAAACTTAAATCTAGATCTAAAAAGAGTTAGGGGACAAATTTACTATTAAACTAGCTAGTGATTTTGACATTATGTCAATTTTTTTATATATATTACTTAAAAAGCATAAAATTGAGGAGGGTTCAAGTCTCTGGACCTATACTAAATCCGTCCCTACTCTCAATACTATATTTAATATTATATTTAATGAAAAAGATTGATAGGTCTCGTTAGCATTATCCATTTAATATACTAATTAAAAAATAGACATAGAATTCATATATATTAGTATTATATTTGAAAATTTGAGCTTTGATTTTCTTATCATATATATTGTTAAAAAAAATAGATTTGAATTATGTGTGTATCAATTTTAAAAAGTCATATAAAAAAAAAAAAAAGAAAATTTTTATAAAAAGAAAAATTCAAAAAATATTTATACTTTATAATAAAAAATTATAAAAATACTTGACTTTTAGAAGTTTTTGATCTATTAATCTTTTCAAAACGGAAAGATGAAAAAGGTTGAATATTCTTTTTTCCTTATGTGCAATAATTTCCTACAAGAACAAAATATGATATTTCATCCTAATTAAAAAATAAAAACGGTAGGTACACAAATTTAAAAAATGAAAAGAAAAAGAAAAAAAAACTTGGATATGGAATTCAACCAATATTTTAACTGACATATTCCATTTTGCTTTTTTTTTTTTTTTTTTTTTTTCCTTTTGTCATTGAAAAGATAACACTTTAAAAGTTAGAATGAATTTGATATTTGGTTGATACTTTTTGCTATCTTATCAAATAAAATACTTTAAAAGAATAGGTTTTTATTTCAATAATTGGAGATATATAGAGGACAAACATTTTGACATTTGGGAGAGTAAGGTGTCTTATGATCTTATCCACTAAACTAATTGGAACAATAATTAAGTATTATTAAAATTAGAATTGATTTTTTTGGGGGGGGAAAGAAAATATGAAATTAAATTTTTTTAAAAAAATAAGTTTTAGAAAATATATAACTTAGGACTAACAAAATGATAATTTGCTTCAATTTTTTCTCTTCAAAAGATGAAATAATTTTAGTATTGATCTTTATTTTTTTTATTTTATAAAAAGATTTATACAATATTAGGTTTAGTTATAAGACAATTTAATATATAAATTATAAATGAAGAATTAGTAGTACCAAAAAGCTTAATCTCTAAAATAAAAGAGAAGTAAAATGTTATAGAAAGAAAGCCCTGACTTTGATATTTTGTCTGAGATTTTTCAAATTGGACATTTCCAAATGAAAAAGGATTGGTCTTGGACTGTGATGTGGTACCAAACTTGATAATTGCATCTTTTATATGGCCTCCATTCTCAACTACTTTAGGTTTTTTTTTTTTTTTTTTTTTTTTTTTTTTTTAAAATAAAAAAGCATAAAAAAGTAGTTAGTTTTAGATGGTTGCATTTCAAAAATATCTAAAAGAAAAATTTGTTGTAAAAATGCCTAAACCTATATTTAAAGGGGATTTGTGAGTTTTTATAGGACAAAATTACTCTTTGCCCTTCAAGATTTTCGTTTTTAAATATCATTTAGCCAACTAACTCAATTCCTACCATTAAAGACGCATGCTAAATAAACTATAAATGAATACAAAATAATTACTACGTAGAAAACAAAAACAAAATATAAAATTTCTAACTTTCATAATGTATCTACAATATCAAAGTCATGTATATACATAAAGATACATGTAAACAAACCAACTAATATCATAAATATTGGTATTTCAATGTACATATAAGAACCTCAAGTATCAGTGGATGTACCATATATATGAGGAAGTATTGAAAAACTTAAAATAACGATAAGTTGAATGAAAGCTTGATGCAATTACCGTGTATAACTTTCATAAAATATAAAACTTTTAATTGTTAGTAATTGAAAAGTATTTAAACCTATTTTACATATAAATCTCTCTTGTGCAGCATTAATCTTAGGAGAAAAATGTTGTAGATATAATTATCTACGTAGTAAGCAATTGGAAAGCACAAAGTAAATAAATAGATCCGAATTTTTCAATGAAATGGATGGTAAAAGTGGAAATAGACGTACAAGGTTATTCAGGTGAGCTTCTATAACTTGGTACATCACTAAAAGATACCATATAATGCAATTGTAAGTATTTACCCTAACCTCATACCCCATGGAATGTTAAATACATCATATAATTAAGTATACCTAAGGATCTATATAATGTATATGTGAGTATATACTCTAACCTCTACCCCTGAATGTTAGACATTTAGCATCGAGGAAAAGATGGAGAGAGTTGGAACCCTAAACTTCAAAATAACCAAAACTAACCTTACATAATTACCTACACCATTAAATATAAATTGAAAAAAATGTGGATCTAACACAGAATACAATGTCAATCACAATGTCACAAACAATATTTATGACAAGTAGGCAACACGAACACAAAGGTTGATAACCCAGTTTAGTGAAAAATCACATACGTTTGGGGGACTACATACCTGGTGGAACAAAACATCACTATATAAAGAGTTTAGCAATTACAAAGAAAGTACTTATCTAATACATTCCCTCTTCAATGACTCACATATAACTTCCACTTCAATTTCAACTTAGGTTCCCCCTAACTTTAAGCTCCCCTCACTTCCACAATAATGTTTCTCTAAGCTTGGTATGAGATCCCTTCAATACAATATACTTAGGCCTGAATTAGGATATACCAATTGACCTTTGCCCCAAAACTTTACCTTTTTTTATCTCCAAAAGTTATATGGTTTGAACCACACGAATTAACATTTGTAACAAAAGAGTTTTCACTTGTCATATAGTGAGTGAGGTAAAAGCCAAAAAACTTAACATACCAGTCGTCTCTAGTTGAAGAATGCAGAGAGGTAAATGTCACATTGCATTTAAAGTCAGTTTGGGATAGTTCCCCTTTTTTACATCATTCAAGCCTATTTTGTGGAGCACTCATAGTATTTTGATTGACAGAGTGAACTCTTGTAGAAATATACCTCTGACCTCTATATATAGATTTCCATAGAAGTGAAAGCAATATGGTTGAATATGACCTTCCTTACCACAAAAGTGACACACTCATCTCTTATTCATGCCACCGGTTGATGGATGAGAAGTGGGTCTTTATCTATTGACTTTAGTTCAGACATATAAGAGTCTTTAGTTGGAACAAATATGATCTGGGAAGAGGACTTACCTTTATAACTGGATTTCTCAGATTTGTTGAACCTAACATCGCTTTTATCTAACACAGGTTTTCCTGTAGTTAAATTTTTTTTTAAGATCATGAGTACTATATAGTTTAACATACAAACAAACTCTTACATCGACTAAAGTTCAAGTTTTGATGCCTTCAACTCTTTCTTTAGCTCAAAAATGGTGCTTTAACAGACGATGATTATCTTCAATTAATTTTTCTATTCTCTCCTTTTGAATTCTCAAAACTTTAAAGTAATTGCATTTTGTTATGTTTCCTTTCCTGCCACAGAAATGCATTCATTAAAAGAATTAATCATATTAGAACGCTCAAGAGAATGACTTCCCATCAAAGCTCGAATTTCCTCATCAAAGTCACTGCTTGACTCAATTTCATCATCTGATAGGGTAGCAAAATATCCTTTATTCTATCTTCTAAAAAAGTTTGGACATTCAATTTGAAAGTGTCCTAACCCCTCACATGCTCGTCATCTAATTTTTTTTTTTTCTTTTGACACCATAACTACTGTTGGCTCTTTTGTCACTTTTTATCCTCTTTGTAGGAACTTTTGAGAACTTTGGATCCAGGTTATTGCTGAAGTTACTAATATCCTTGACATGGGAGAACATATAGTTTCCATGGGTAATGAACGTTATTTCATCGTCTAAAAGCTTTACCAAACTGCTTTGCCATAAGGGAAATTGGTTTAGTTAGATTTTCATCAATTTCTTTGTTTTTTGCTCATAGAACTTTCATTGCTCACTAAGGATTGTAGTGTAATTCCCTTGGACTTCTTCTTAGGTTGATTTTCAAGGGACACTTCAAATGTTCGGAGGGATCCAAACAGTTCATCAACTTTCATATTGAAAATACCATGGGCCTCTTCAATAACTGTAACCTTCATATCAAATATTTTAGGTAAGGAGCACAAAACTTTTCAAAGAAGCTTCTCCTATGAAATTTTCTCTCCAAGGGCAAAAATTTCATTAGCAATGTCCAGAAGGCGCATGCTAAACTCTACAATAGTTTCATTATCAAGAATCTTTAGAGATTCAAATTTGGTAGTTAACAGCTGCAGCCTTACACATTAGATGTGCCTTCATGCGCCACAGTAAGGATCTCCCATGCTTCCTTAATAGAAATACATGTATTAATAAGTTGTAAAATGTTCTTGTCAACTCCATTGAAAATAGCACTTCGAGCACGAAAATTTCCAAGGGAAACCTCATCCACAACTTCAGTCCAGTCCTTCTCGAGCTTGAAAGAGATCTTGCCATCTTTGTCAGCAACTTGGGGATGTTAACATTGATGTCCTAAATCTCGTGGGTCTTGTAGTTTGTAACTGTAATGTACAAACGATTTATTTATTTAACAAAATCTGAGATATTTTATTTGATATTTAGTAGTATTAACCTGCAAAACTAATAAACTAACATCCGAGATTATCTTTTGTAGCTTAAACATGTATATAGAGATATACAGGTGGATCATGTTTAAGTGATAACCTAAATGGTTTGTAGTAGATGGATCAGGCTAGGTACTTTATTCTGGTAACATTATGAATACGGCCCCGTTTTGTAGATGTTACCATTGTTGTAAAGTGCTACAATTGTTATAAAGATGTTACAATTGCCATAGATGACATGACTTGAATTCTGAGTGAGTTGTCAACTCCTATCTATGAAAGTGGTCCTTTGATTTGTATGGGTGAGAGTGACCAGATCGCTGACTCAATAAGCCTACCATTTTAGGGATTCGTCTGATTGGGGAGCTGGGAACATGATTACACAAGATGGAATTCACTCCTTCCCTAATGTCGGGGTAAGTAGATAAATTGTTCCCCTAAGAGCTTATTCTGAGGCTTGAACAACGCCACACCTCTCATTGTCTGAGAGGAGTTTGGTCATAGTTGGACTATGATTTATTGTTCATTAGACGGATCAATGGTACTTAAGGAGTTAGATGTAACTATAAGGGTAAAACGGTAATTTTGGCCCAACTGTACTTACGAGCAGTTTGTGAAGGGTCATCGCACTATTGACTAGACATAGAAATATATCTGTAATGCGAAGAGTGCAACTGTCAGTCTTTAATGAAGTGACTGGTAGTTAATAGATATTGGATAATTTAATTAAACTCCATAATTTAATTAAAGAAGTTTAATTAATTATTTAAGTACTATTGGAGCTTCAATCTATAGGTTCTCTCTATAGCTCAATGAGGACTATTGAGAATTAATTTTGGATTAATTTGAATTGTTCAAATTAATTAAGAAAATTAATTATATGTGATAAAATTAATTTAAATTAATTATATGTGATATAATTAATATAATGTATTTGATATATTATAATATATAATATAAAGTTTATTTCGAGAGGAATTAAATATTTGAATATGCTTCAAATACTAATTTTATGGATGAGATTCATATAATTAAATTTAATATGAATTGGATTTATATTAAATACCACGCATTATTGAGAGAAATTCAAACTATAGGTTATATTGTATTTGATACAATATTAAAATTATAAGTTATGTGTTATATTTGATATAACATATAGTTAAATATATACTATATGCATGTATATATATAAAATAATTTACTAAATGATTTGTTATTTATTAAATTATTTTGAATTAAATTAAATTAATTTTTTGAAATTAATTGAGGAAGGAGATATAACTCCCTCCTACTATTTTCTCTCAGGATTAGTCGTGGTGTTTTGGGGTTGGCTAAAGATCTTCATCTTCTTCCTCTTGTTGTTTTTTTCACGTACTAATCTTTGGCATTCTCCAAAAACACACAAAAAGAAAAGAAAAAAATCTATTCCTCTAAAAAATTCCTCCCTCTCCCAAAAGATAGTAGAGCACACACACTCCTACTTATTCTTATCCTCTAAGGAGAATACAGAAGGTTCTCTTGTGGTGTTGGTTATTTAGGTTGTTATGGGTTTTTGGAGATCAAAGTGTTCATGATTGAATCGATGAGGAAATTCGTGAAGATCTTGGTTCTTCAAGGGTAAGTGAATATCCGAGCAGCGAACACATTATAAAATGTCAAGCATGATGTAACAAACAATATGTATGACAAGTGGGCAACACGAAAGCAAATAGAAAAAATAACAATACAGAGATTGATAACCCAGCTCGGTGCAAAATCACCACGTCTGGAGCTGTGTGCCCGATGGAACGAAACTTCACTAGATAAAGAGTTTAACAATTACAACAAAAGTATTTATTTGATAGACTCTCTCTTCAGTGATTCACTTATAGCTTCCTCTTCAGTTTCAATTAAGGTTCCCCCAAAATTTGAGCTCCCCTCACTTCCACAATATGCTTCTCTAACTTTTGTATAAGATCCTTTCAATACAACATATTTAAACTCCCCCTAAGAATGAGATCCCCTCACATTCATCATATTTAGGCTTTCCCTAAATATGAGTTTTCATTGTCTTCAATGTACTTAGGCTCCCCTTAAATACAATATAAAATCAAACTCCTCCCGACTTCATTGTCGAACCAAAAAGTTATCGGTGATAAATACAAAGATTTTCAATAACAATACATAGAGGTTGAGGCTTAGACAAACCCTAAGCTCAAAACTCTCAATATATATTTGTTATCATACAATGGCTGGCCCTAAAAAAGAACAAGAGTACTATATATAAATAAAGCTAGCTATAAGAATATATTTTTGGAGTGAATAAATATTATTTGTAGAAAAATAAGAAAGGCAGCCACGAAAATCTGCAAATCACGTAGATAGATAAGGGAAAGATATTCTGCCAAATCTGCTCCTAGACGTGTAACAATATTAATAACAATATCTTTGACATGTTGCATAACATGTTGCTCGATTTTTTCCTATAATAAAATCAGCCAAGCACAATACAATCTTGTGATAATATCAACCAATCATATTGCAACATAAATAATTACCTGCAACTATTATACAAAGATTTTTGAAATTTTCATTGTCTAAGATGAATACATTGAAAAAAACATTGGATATCTTCTTCTTTTTCATCTTTGTGCACCTTTATGTCTCTCTCAACTATTTTATTTCATGTTCTTTGTCAACATCTCCTTCTCGATCTATATCCTACTTAAAGTCTATCTTTATCTTCATCTACATCTTCGTTTGGAATCATAAAATTGAAGTATATGTTCATCTTCTTGATAGTTTGATTAAGGGTTTTGGTTTATCAACGACTTAGAAGTTATGACTTAAGTTTTGGATGAACTTTGAATTCTAGAAATTGGAGTTGAAGACAAAAACTTCTTTTCTCATTTAACAACAATTTCAAAAAGAAATGTTTGTATTTGAATTCGTGACTCTCCACCAATATTTTAGGGATTTTAATTGAAGGGTGGAAAACTAAAATTGAAAATTTTGAAAAAATCATGTAATGCAACGAAAATATAGAAAACAACTTTTAAATTTAAATTTCTTTGTCATATCACTACAACAAATTTGACCTATAGCGACGAATTACTTGCGACAATTTTCCAATCGTCGTATAATCAGCAATGAAATATAAATTTCATCTCTAAAAATGCGACGAAACAAACAAAAGTTGCATACATGCAATGTTGAACATCAATAGTTGCTGACTGACGATGCAAGATACGACAAAACGCACGTTCAACGCAAGTATCCTTGCGACTAATTGGCCTTTAGTCACAAAACCAATAAATAGGGATGAGATTTGGCGTTCCAGGTCATGCGACGAAAGTGCACATTGTCGCATAATGCGACGACTCATATGTTTCTTCGCTTCAGGCCATGCGACGAAAGCTTTAACCGTCGCATGCTGCGACGAATTTGCCTTTCGTCGCAACCCTTATTTAATTTTTCCCTCTTTCTTTCACTCGAGAAAGCGAGGGTTTCAGATTTATTTTTCCTTCTTTCTTTCGATTGTCTAAAAGGAAATCACTGGCCAATCATTCGTCTAAAAGGAGGTCACCGGCTGATAGTTTGTTTGAAAGGAAATCATCGACCGCTCGTTCGTTTGAAAGGAAAGATCAATCGCCTGTTCATCGTTCGTCTGGTTTGCAAGAGCTCGTCCATCGTTCGTCTAAAAGCTTTAATCATTGCAGGAGCCCGTTCACCGTTCGTCCGACGTCTGACATTCATTGTTCATTATACATTTGGCTTGCTCATTCAGGTTATTATACAGTTTAAGAATTTAATGCTTCAATTGCTCATTCAGGTGGTTCTTAATTTGGATTAAACCTTGATTTATTCAAGTGGTTCTTGATTTAGGTGGTTCATCGTTGATTCAAACGTACTGGATTGCATGAGTTCTTGAGCCTGACTGCTAAAATTTATTGAATTTATTTTGTTCACTGCTGGTGTTGAAGGTATGACATCTATACTGGTTGAAATTTGCTGAATTTATTTATTTTTTCATCTGTACTGGCTATTAAATATGGAGGTAAGATATGGAAATAATGACTATCAATTTAGAACTTTAAGGTTCTTTTTTTCCTTAAAGTTAGGATATGGAAAGAAAATATATGGTGTATACTTAAATAATTGAGACTCATACCTTTAAAACAAAATTCTTAAAAAGATAGAACAAATTTTGAAAGTCAAGTTTTAGTAAGAACAAGGAAGTTCAATTTTCATTATATTTAATCTTTTAAATGAATGTAAAATTCTATGAACACAAAAAAGAAAGGAAAAAAAAAAAAGAGACAAAGGATCTATTTCTAAAATAATTCTCTCATTTTATTTTTTTCCTTTTTTTTACAACAATATTATATTTGATGGCATAGTTCTTTTCTTTTTTTACAGATGGTATCTTAAATCTTTAATGGGGGCATGTTGGAGAGTACATACTTAGAGTGTTGTTTTACCAATGGAAAAACAACTATCAATGTCCCATCTAAAATTACTTGTTTACTTTAAAGAAGTTTATGATAAGTTTTCATATGGTGTGTTTTGTATAGGATAAATTATGGATAAAAGTTGGATAAAACTACGAAATAGATTATACGAAGAATATATTGATGGAATAAGATCATTTATTAGTTTGGTAGAGAAGTATGCGATATAACAGGATTTACACGTTGTCCATGTAAAAAGTGCCAAAATGTCATAATGAAACTATCTCGTGATGTTGAATGTGATTTATACACGTATGATAATTAGGGTTGAATTTATCTGAATTTTCATAATCATGTTCTAGACCAACTTATGATTCATCATATAAAATGGATTGATCAATTTATATAAACAGTGAGTTTGCTTAAGTTTGATATTTAATTTTTGAAATTGTTGAGAATATGTGAATTGTGTTTGAAAATAATTTGATATGTAACTCATTATGTGTGCATGACTAAATTGGAACTTGTTGGTGATGTAACATTTTGAACTTTTTTTTTTTTAAGACTAGTTAAGTGATGACTAATTATGTGCATAACTTTTTTCTTTTTGAGGTAACTAATTGTAGACTCTTTTTTTTTTTTTTTTTTTTTTTGTAATAGATATAGAGTGGATTTTATGATCATCGTTTTAGTACACAATACAATTAAGTTGCAGTCCAATATATTTTTTAAAACATTATTAAAATTTGCGACGTAACTAAAACGTCACAAGATTGTAACATTGAGAACATCAACAACGAGCAGAGCAATGCAACGAACATAGGAACTTTGTATTAGTCAGAAAACGTCTCATATTGCGACTTTTAGTAAACATCGCATAATGCTACTTTCCGAAAATGTCGCTTAATGAGACTTTTTACAAACGTCACATCTTGTGACTTTTTGATAACGTCGCATAATGTGACTTTCGAACAACGTCGCAAGATACAACTTCCTAAGCAACGTTGCATCATGCAACGTTTTTATAGTGTCGTCGCATCCTGTGATGTTTTCTAACATATAGTGGCAAAACACATTTAGCGACTAAAGCATGCGATGATTAAAATTAGTCGCTAAAACTTTTTTGCAACAAAATTTTGTTTTTAGCAATGAATATTTTTAGTCGCAAAAGGTCAAATTTCTTGTAGTGTATTCAATCTTTTTTTTTTTTTTTAAATATCATATATGTTTGGATGTTCATCTTTTTCAATCTTTTAAATTTGTGTTTTATCTAATTGCAATGTATTTAAATATTAACACACACTTCCATAAAATTCATTTGAAGGAAACAATGTTTTGATGTTTTTTATGAAATGTTATGGAAGAGACAATTACAAGATGTAGAGGAGAAAAAGAAAAAGTCGATAAAGGTAGAATGAAAAAATAGAGAAAAGAAAGATATAGTAGGAAGCCTTTAAAAAAAATAGAAAATATGGAGGAAGCCTTCAAATATATTAGTGGTATATATCAAATATAAGACATTAGTGTATCAGCCATCAATTAACAAATATTTGAAGTTAAACAAGGGTGTATCAATATTATATCTAACGTCAATCAATCTTTCAAATAAATTAGCAATATACCAATAATAATCAATATTCAATCAATAACCTATTTTGAAATAAACATATGCTTTCATTTTATAAGTATAAAATTCTAAGTATATCAACTGTATATATCATATAGAAGATATGAGTGCATCAGATATTAATCATTAAATACTTGAAGTAAGCCGCAAGTGTATCAGTAGTATATCTAACAATAATCAACATTAAATGTATTAGCAACGTATTTGATGACAATTAACATTCAATTAGTAATTTATTTTAAAATAAAACATGTGTATATCATTTACAAGTATGAATAAAAGCAAATTAACAATATATCATATACAAGACATGAACATATCAAACAATACTAGAAAGTAGAATAAATTCCAAAACTGAAATCTATAACTATTATAATTAGTGGTCTAAATCATCTCATATCCTTGTGCTTTTTGTGGTTCACATTATCACCACAAGGGTTTTAGAATGGTCAAACAACAAAAAAAAACAGTTACTTTCGAAATAGTTGTGGTTCAAAAATACTTAGAAGCAATGTTTTTCTTTCTTTCTTTCTTTTTTTTGAAAAATATCTAATTCTACTTTTACGTAGATTTGTTAGTTTTTTGTGACAAAAATACCATAATTTATTATTTTACTACTTATCCCTCAACTACTTCCATTCCTATAAATAAGGACGATTAATAAACAAAATCTAAACAAATATAAAATAATCATAGCATATTTTTTTCAAGTGTATCAAATGTAAGTGGTATATCAATAGTGTATGAAGTGTATCAGATGTAAATTAATAGTGTATCAAGTGTATCAAAGGTATAAGTGTGAGTGTATCAAGGATACATCAATAGTGCATAAATGTATCGAGAGGTATCAGGTGTATCCGTACTTTTATTTTTATTTTACATTTAGTGGATTGGGTTTTTTTTTTTTTTTTTTATCATTTTTGCAAAAGTAAAAATTTGGAGAATATTTTAAAACTTAATTTTTCAAATCTGCCAGAAGCCCATGAATATAACTAGCAAAAACCTCATTTTTTGAAAATAAGGAGAAAAAACTTTTTAACGTTCTACTATAAAAATTATAAAAAAAACATCTATTTGACATTTGATAAAACATGACAACATCGAAATTGTTGTAAAAAAAATATATTGAACAATAACAAGATTTTATTGATTTAAAAAAAATTATCTATGATATAAATTATAAATTAAGATTTCATTTATCTGTGGAAAAAAAAAATCAAATTTACAATTTCGTAGAAAATAATATTTATTTTAATAAATATAAGATCAAAATTGTAGAAAAATAAGTTACAATAAATAGTTTTTTTTTAAATCAAACAAGTAGCATTTTGTATAATTTTGAATGGTCGTGCCCAAACTCGAACATACCTATACAAAATATAAAAGGGTTTAGAGAATAAAATATTTAAATACCCATTTTGCTCTTACATTTTTTTATTAACGTCCTATATTGTCTTTTGTTGCTGGACTCAGTGTAGGTGTGTGTTAGAAAACAATGGAGGTCAACTTTCCAATATTTAGTTTAAGAAATATCTTTATATATTTAAATTTTAAAATTTTATAGATGGAATAAATACAATTGGCGCATATGAAAGATGCAATCATATGAAAATATCGTAGTAAATTATTTAATTATCTAATTTTTAGAAGGTTATAGAAATCAAAACAAAACTATATATAATATTTGTTTGTTACATACTAAAAATCCACTCTTTCTTACAAAATTTAATTAAAATTGCAAGACTATTTCACGTGCATTACACTTGTTTCTCGACTGGTACTTATAAAAGAGATTTTTTTTAGAAGAGAAAAAGGGGTTTCTTTTATTTCATGTAATCGTGCCATTTCTCAAACATGAATGGGTGATTAATCTAAATATTTAGATTATTAAATCGTAGGGGATCATAACTTATAACTCAACTAATTAATACATATATCATAAACTAACATATCATAAATTTGAATTGGAATGGAATCTTTACTGGTTTACTTTGTATTTTAAATTTATGATGTGTGTGAAATTAACGATTTAATCCCTTGAAATTTAAAGTTTATAACAATTTAATTTGTATTAAAAAAATTATATCCGGCTAGATGTGTCCATTTTTATTATGTAACTATTTAATCTTTATAATTTAGAAACGAGTTTGGTACCTAATGAATTTAAAGATCTATACATAAAAAAAATATCATTAAATCTTAACGATATTTTTTATAATATAAACTAAATTGTTATACATACTACAAAAAATAGTAGATTTAGTAAATTGTTATACACATCAAAAGGTTCACAAATTAAATGATTATATTTGAAAGTAGAGAGTCTAATTAAATTACTACTTCAATTCAATCAAAGTTCAACGACCATGAGTGTTTTCAACACTTCTCATATTTTATCTAAAATAATTATGCTAGACTTAGATTTTTTTCTCCCTTTTTTGACAACATGTTGGGTGCTTAGAACTAATCAAAAGCAAAGTGGTATTTGATTTTAAAATTTTAGAATGTGGTTCCTCATGCAAGACGTAGATGTCACATAAGACGTCCTAGCAAATTCAGAGACAACAACAAAGTAATAAATATTGAATCAAGAATAAATACACAAAAATTGGTAATCCAGTTCGGCGATTGACCAACTATATCTGGTGGGCAGAGTGCCCAAGAAAGATACTCACTAATATATAAAAGTCAAGCAACGACAACATTGTACTTATCTATTAATAATGATGATTACAGCAACATACGTAGAGCCTAACTTAGCTAATCACCTAGACTCCCCCTAGATGTGAGACTCCTTCTCACTTAGACTTAGGTTCCACTAAGTATGTGAACATTAGTGATGTAACACTTAGGCTCCTTCTCACTTGAAGTATCTTTCCTCCTTCTTATGAACTCCCTTCACGTAAGAACTTAGGCTCCCCCAAAATTTTGAGAACTCCCTTCTCGATGAATAATACCTTAGGATCCCCTAAGGTTGAGAAATGCTTCTCGTTCAACTTTTTCTTAGGTTCCTTCTAAGACTGAACTATACATCGTAATATTTAAACGTTCATTATAATACAATATGAAGAGTATGCTGCCACCAAGCAAAGAACAATCCCCTCTTCTTCAATTAATCACTAAAACAACACGACTAAAGTTCTCACAAAAACAACACATGCAACAAACCTAGAAATAAGATTTCTTGGGTTTAAATAGCACAGCAGAAAGATGGAAAATATCTCCACTCAAAATCGGCAATTCACCGAAAAGGAAAAACATCCCAGAGAAAAATATTTTGCAGAATAATTTAAATAAGTAAAGAAATATTCTGGAGAGTTAGCATCTTGAGTCACAACCTCTAAGACAAGCTCCCACAGAGACATAATTTGAGACAACACATAAACTGTCCAATGACTAAATGTTAAGAGTCTTAAACAAAATATATATAGCCAATATAACAAATCTAACAGATTTTAATACTTTGCAAAAAAAATAAATTATGATATTAATATTAATAAAGAAAAGGTTTGTTTTAATATTTGTTGAAAAAATCAAAGTAGCTCTGATACCACTGTTGAAAAAATCAAAGTAGTTTTGATACCACTGTTTAGAAAATGAAATCGATGAAAAATAAATAAATGTTTCGGAAGCAAACCAATATTTCAATGTTTGTTAAATAAGGAGAAGAAAAAAATAAATTGAGAGAAAAATTTAATCTTTTGATTTAAGTAAGAAAAATTGGTGATACACAAAATATTGTATAAGAAATGTGATGTAACAAACGTGGTATACAAAATGTGATACTCAAAATGTGGTACACAAAATTGTGATACTTATTTTACATGAGACATCACCCTTTATAGGAACAAAGGGTAAAGTTAACAACTTACAAATTAAAAGCATAAACTTAATAACTTAAAATTAAAAACTTAAAAACCAAAAATTGAATAATAAATTAAATAACTTCAAACATTAAATTTTGAAACTAAAGGCGAAAAAGAAAAAACTCATAATTTAACACTCTTCTTTGAGGTTTTTCTTTGTCACACCCAACTTTTTGCGTGGAAAGATAAACTGTCAACATGCCGTTTTTGTGAGAATGCCGACAAGTTGTTCAATGATTTTGTCTTCTTTCTCTTTCTTTCTCTATTTTTGTCAATATATAAAATCTTGACTTTGATGTGTCTTATTCTACCATCTTATACGAAATTGAAGACACTAGCAACCAAATCAAGTTTTTCTTTAGATAAAGTAGACTGCACATCTTCCCTTCTTGAAAACTATTGCAAATCTGATCAATAAGGGTAAATTTAAAAATATTATCAACATGTTAAAATAAGGCAAAATTTTCAAAGCTTCTTTGCCTTCGTATCCAAAGCATTGATACCACCTTTTGCTTTGTTATACTTTGGCATTAAAAGTATGATGACACAGTGAGTTACCATATAAAACAAATACATTTTCAACCATTTTGACCCTTGCAATCTCTGCTCAATGAGGGTCATAAATGACACAAACTTGATCTTTGAAAAACACAAAATTTATTATGCAACAATTGGGCTATACTAAGTAAGTTTTGGGATAACTTTGGAACATATAAAACATTGGATAATTTATGTTCACCCTGCTTAGTATGCATGATAACAGTACCTTTGCCTTTAGTTAGTATTGTTTCTCCATGTCCAAGAACCAACTTAGACTGTATAGATCTATCAATCTGCCTAAAAAGATTTATATCTTTAGCCATATGTGAAGTGCATCTGCTATCAATAAGCCACGAGGTTGACACTTTTTCATCAAAGTAAGATGCTATAAACAAAAAAATTGTTTCTTCATTTTCTTTTGCATAATTTGTTTGTTGGAACTTTTGGATTTGGTTTTGTTTACTATACAAAACTTTCCTGTATGACCGTCCTTGTTGCAACAATCGTAATTGTAAACTTGCTTGTTTTTTAACCAACAACGTCCTTTTACAAAAACAACAAGGAGGAACTTTATCTTTTCTTGACGCTCCTCCTTTTTCTATACTCGCCTGAAGTGCATCTGCATGTCTATCATCGTATTACAATCAACTTGCTCCTCATTACGCATTGTACCCCTTTATTCATGGACTTGTAATTTTCTAATTAATTCAGCTGTAAGCAGAGATGTTAGATCAGAAGACTCCTCTATGGTTGAGATCTTTGACTCAAATTTATCAGAAACACTAACCATTATTTTTTCCACGACTCTTTAATCTGAAAAATTTTCTTGTCTTGTCTGGTTTACAATAGTCATCACTTTTGTTGTGTAATCTCTCACAGCTTTAACCCTTGCACTTCCTTCAAATTCCTCATACAATTTATCCCAAGCTTATTTCGTCGTATTACAATCAATAATCTTAGAAAATATAGGATTTGATAAAGCAGCATGAATCATAGGTAAAGCTTTGGGTTTCTTCAATTTCTCCTCTTCATGTAGTCTGATCTGATTCAACATTGGATTTTCTCCCAACGGTTGAGGATCAACATAGTTGAAATTGATTCCTAAAGGCCAAGTGCCTTGATATAGGATTTCATTTTAATAACTCAAAACAGGTAGTTTTCACCATTAAATGTAGAAGAGAAGAAACACCAAAATTGGAAAAAAAATTTCACTCTCAAACAAAATCACAAGCCTTTAAATCTAAGGCTCTGATACCACCATTGAAAAATTTAAAGTAGCTCTGATATCACTATTGAAAAAATCAAAGTAGTTATGATACCATTGTTGAAAAAATGGAATCTATGAAAAATAAATAAATGTTGCGGAAGCAAACCAATATCTCATTGTTGTTAAACAAATAGAAGAATAAAAGAAATGAGAGTAAAATTCAATTTTTTGATTTAATTAAGAAAAAAAAGTTGGTGATACACAAAAATAATGTATAAGAAATATGATACAACAAATGTGATACTAAAATTGTGATACTCAAAATGTGATACACAAAATTGTGATACTTATTTTACATGAGACATTATCCTTTTATAGGAACAAAGTGTATACTTAATAACTTACACATTAAAGGCATATTAAAAGCACAAACTTAATAACTTACCAATTAAAAACTTAAAAACCAAAAACTAAAAAAGTAAATAACTTCAAACATTAAGTTTTGAAACTAAAAATGAAAAAGAAAAATCTCATAATTCAATAATATTGATTTTTTACTCATTAAAAGAATTAAAATAGGTTGCCAAAAAATTGTTCAACAGAGTATGTAAAAACAGTTTTCAGAAAACAAATTGTACAATGAAAAAAGGGGGTAAAAATGAATTTATATATCACTTAAGATCTCACACTAATAATCTTCAATTAACACTCTAAGCTTTAACAAATGGATAACTTACACTCTTTGATAGGATTCCATTTTAAAATTAAACCACTAATGCATATAATATTCAAGTGTATAACACTTCTCTTTAAAATGCAATAATTAACCTAATATGCATAAATTGTTTTTTCTTTCTTCATCTTTTTCCATTTTTCCAACTTATCTAGGAAGGAATAAGGAATTATATTATAATTTTTTTAACTACCTTGTTAAAATAATTTTGGAAGAATAACAATTTTATTTCGAATATAGTAGAGTACAAATTAAAAGATGTAAATCATTATCAAATAATCTAAATTAATTCACTCGTAAAATAAATTAAAGTCAAGTCGATTGCAACTCAAGTTTAAATTTTTATTCCCTTCAAATAAAAACGTTGAGCTGTTGTTTTCATGTCCTCTCTTAATATGATTAATTTTAATTTTTGTGTTTTTCTTGGGCATATATCTTAGTTTACTTAAATAAATTAATCAACACTCAACTCATTTCCTCTCAATAATGTATTTAATGAAAATGGATAGCTCTGATAAGCATCATCAGTCAAAATATACCAAAGTAAAACAAATTCACACGACACTTACAAACAAAATACATACAGGGAATAATCCAAATACGTCCAAAGTGAGATGTGACTCTTTTTTTTTCACAAATAACGGTTCAGATCCAATTTGATAACTATTTCATTTTTTATTTTTGAAAATTGAACCCATAAAATATACTAGTCTTGTATTTTGGAACAATATGTTCCAAATTACAAAACTAATTTTAAGAACTAAAAGAACAATGATTGTTAAATTTTTTTTGTGTTTTAAAAACAAACGGAAATGGTGAGAAAAACAAAGAAAAATTTGAAACATGAAAATTTAAGAAGAAAATAGTTATCGAAACGAATCTAATAATAATGGATTAACACAGAACACAAGGATTTGGGTTTTCTTCTTGCATAATATAGTAAGTGGGATAATAATATGGATATGGAATGCAAGGTGGTGGTGGTGGTTTTTTTATATCTTGATTCTCTGGTCCAACTGTGAGAATCTCAGCAAACCAAAACTTTTTCAGTTTTTCAACTACTTCAACTGGGTCTACTTCTCCAATTACTGTCATCTTCCTCTCCTTCATATCCATCATTATCGAATTTATCCCTATACAAACAAGTTTAAATCCATCGATCAACAAGAAGGTTTGTGTCGTATTATGATCATAATAAATATTTACTTTTTATGATAAAAAATGATAGTTGATATGATATTAAATTTGTATTCACTCGTCAACTTAAACTTTTAGATTAATTGGAGAGATTCGATAATTATGTTCATGTTGGTGAAATTTATCATAGCAAAATGTGTGATTATATATATTAATATATAAAAAGTGAAAGTTTGTGAGGGAAAAAAATTAGTACCTGGAAGGGTGGAAACTGCTTTCATAGCCTTCTGCTTGGCTTTTCCATCTTGTACCTCCACTTTTAGAACTACTTTCTGCATCAAAAGAGAGAATTGGGAAATTGAATAATACTTTGTAGGGAAAATTTTTTAAAGATATTAGCAAAATCTATGATGGGTTGAACAAGAAGAACAATAATTAAAGGGGTAAATTTGATCCATATATATCTTCAATTATAAGCTTATTATTGCAAATAGAGACTTTCTAGGGCTTCTATGAAAATGACCCACAAAAGGATAATGATCATCATCTTTACAAAAGAGATTATATTTTTAAAATATTTATATATAGAAATATTTAGAAAGATAATTATGATGTAGTGAATTACCATGACCATGTTGTGTTTTAGGGTTTTGTGGGATGGAAGATGGATTATCAAGGGCTTAGAATGAAAATAAAAAGAGAAAAAGAAATGAAGCAAAGAGTGGAGAGAGTTATTACAAAAGATGAACAAGGTGGATTTAATTTCTAGGTACACACAACTTGAAATACTTTTCAATATATAAAGGAGAGAAAGAGAGGGAGAAGAGAGTGGGATTATTCGAAAATATAGATGTTGCTAAACCAAGTTTTGTGGGGTTGTATGAAAAAGAACAAGAAACCTCCATCAGCCAAGTGGAATAATATTTTTTTAAAAAAAAAAATCATATTAGTTTTGATAAAATTTTCTCAACTTTCTAAAAAAAATCATTGGTTCGAACTTGTGGATGCAAACATAGTCCTACATCAATAAGAAATAACAAGAAAGAGATTTACGGTATGTCTAAATGAAATATAATATTTTATTGCCATGAAATTTTAAGTAGTAAATTGATATATAGGGAGAGTTTGAGATATGATTTATGCAGTCAACCAACGTCAACTATCCACTATTCAAATTAAACCTCCACATACAATTTTACATGGTTGAGTTTTTTTAACTTTTCTTATTTTTTTAGGTCTATTAAAGTCCGTTTGCTTCGTGATTCTTTTTTGTTTTTGTGTTTTCAAAAACAAAAAGTATAAGTAAAACAATTAAAATGTTTTTGGTATGTTTATTTTTAAAAACAATTTTCAAAAACTATAATTTTTTGTTTTTCTTTGTTTTTAAATTTTATTTTAAAAAATTATGAACATGAATACACTATTACATTTTCAAATTCACAATCAAATACAAATTTTAAATTTTAAATTCGAATTTCAAAATTTTAAACCAGAACCAAACATGTTTTCGAATACAATGAAAAAGAAGAATTTATTTTTATTTTCTACTGAATTTTTTATTTTTTTAAATGATTTTCAGATCACAAACTAAACGGACCAAAATTTCTTATAAGTTTATGTTTGAAGAAGTTTAGAGAATATAATATCATCGTAAATAAAATATAACATATGGTCGTTTATATATATCGTATGAGGTAGTTGGCGAGTCAATTTGAACAAAAAAAAAAAGAATAAAGGAAAAGAAAAGACCTTCAAAACATAAAACAAAGACTTTTTTTTTTTTTTTTTTGTTAGTTCGAAAACAAAGACCTTAATAATTGGTCTCTCTTTAACAGAGTTAATTCCGTACAAGAAAAAAACTAATAAATTAGGAGTGTAAGTAGGCCAAATTAAATTAGTCCAAGAAAATTAAACAATGATATACATTTTTTGTTTTTTGGTTGGAATAACAAGAAGTTTAGATTTTTGAAACTATAGCTTTTGTGCTTGGATCACCCCTTAGGAATAAAAATGAGGTTGTTATGGATGATTTTCGATCAAAGGCGATAGACATAATGAGCATCAAGTAAGAAAATACAAAAAAAAAATTTAATAAGAGTTTGCACATTGAACTTAAAGTGATTCTAACTGGAACGATTAGAAACCAAGAACACAGTCTCATTTTATAGGCTTGGAGTCTATTCCCGTCTTCAAGTTAACGGATATGGGTCAAGCTGCCCTTCTATTATTTTTTAAAAAAGTCAACAACTTCGTGGGGGATCTCTCCGTTGGCACTTTGGTGGATGTAGTAAAGAAAAAGTCATGGACGGTTGGTCTCGTCACAATGTTGAAAATTTGTGGGTCTCAGTTTAAAGAGCCTGCAAACACCATCGTTTACTTTTGTCAATGGAGGAATCTCGATAAGTAAAGGTTTAAATGTTGAAAACATTATTTATTAGATGAAATACGATTAAAAAAATATATTATTCTTATTTTTTAGGGCATTTGGCAAATATATGGAAACCCAGGCAAAAATACCTTAAAAACAGGAGATGATGATGTGAGGGGGAGGGGCACAAAAGGAAAATATGAAAAAAAAAAAAAAAAAAAAAATCGTAATGAAAGGGTCAGTTTAGATATATTTCAGTTTTTTTTTTTACATATTTATCAAAACGGAGGTCCAATCCTCATAATTTCTCTTTCAATTTCTATAAGACTATAATAACAGTAAGGTTATATTTACCTAGTCGTAAACGAAATGAATCGATGATTAATATAAAAAATTAGATCAGTAATTATGTTCGTCAGTATTTTCTTAAAAACGAAATGAATCTTTCTCTTCCCATTTTGTCCTTCATTTTTTATTAAATGTTCATCATACTCTTCCCATTAAGTACCCTCCTATGAAGAGAGAGAAAAACAATATGAAAATTGAAGAGATGAGAGAGTGAAAAAATAACTTTAGGTATAAATTAGGCAAATAAAATAACTGAAAAAAGATGTACCACTTTGTGTTGTGAATAAGTAATTAAATTTTAACTTCCCATATTAACTAAATATTTTTAAAGTAAATAATAATCACACCTTTTCATTTGTCGTGGAATGGTCTTGATGTATCCCTTCACGTAAAAATTAAAATTCAAATAACCCTTTACGTAATAACTAAATATTGTCTAAAGAATAAACACAAGCTTTTATTTGGCTCCATCTCCATTTTAAGAATGTCATGATAGAAAGAATTGTAGAATTGTAACTAAAGTTTTTTTTATTCATAAAGAAAATATTGAATCATGCCAAAGTGAAGCGTAGATAATCCATAAACTTATTTTCTTCGACGAAAAAATATGACTGTTATCTTTATATTTAAATTTTGATTAATTATTATCCATTAACCATCATATTTGATGAAAAAAATCAGATATCCATGATATCTTGAAGTCTAAATTTTGATACAATATTGATTATTAGATTTGTTTCCTACACTAGTAAATATTTAGGTTACTCTCAAATTTAAATTTTGATTAACTAGGAAATTTAATTTAATTTTCTTTATTTTTTTTAAATTACTTTTCCACAAAGATGAGTGAGATAAATTACAAGAAGTAAAAATAAAATAAGAATTAGGCCGGTAAATAAGTAATGAAAGTGAGTTGGAATGAGAAAATGGAAAAAATATGAATGTGAATGTAAATTATAAGGTTCAGGAGGGAGTATAATTAACAATCACGATTAGTTTAGATTCAGGAATGTAGTAGTTGAATTCAATCAAAGAGCGGCAACACTTTTTAATTTCCAATTTGTAGGAAATGATATAAAATGTATTCTTTTTCAATCGTAACAAAATTTACATATTTTGTTATTTTAAAATTTAAATGTTGAGATTGAAATTCAGTTTATACTACTCCAATAAAAAATATATTGATTCAGAATTTATATCACCATCGAAATTTATTTTTCAAGTGTTCCAAAGATCCTAAAACACGTACAACTCATTTTTATATTTGTTGTGAATTAAAATAAAATACAATACATTTTTAACTTTTATGTCAAATATTTATTATTTGAACTCAATAAAATCTAAATTGATTTGTTATTAAAATTTCACCGATAAAATTCATGTTCCAAAGATCATTAACCAAGTGCATTGCATGTGTTTTATAGCTAGTTTTTCAAAATGACTATAGTAGTATAATAATCACACATGTTCTATTTAATTACAAATAATGTAAAAAATTTCAATAGCAATCAAATTAACGGGTTTAAAGTAATTCAATTCTCTATGAATGAAAATTCATTTCGATGTATCTTATCTAATTAAAACTCCTCAATCATACACGACATTCTTCGATTCTAAGATAAAATTTAAAGAAGGGAGTCCTCTTCTTGTTACCAAACTGAATACAATAATAACCTTCTTTGTTATCCCTCTCACCCTTCCACCTCTCGGCTCCTCTTCTTCTTCTTTTTTCAATCTGTACTATTCCACTCCATTCCTAATTATTATTATTCTTCTTATTATTTTATATATCTAATTTAAGTCTGTTTTTTACAGTTTGCTTTTTAATTGTCTGTCTATGGTATTCGATTTTCGTATATGTTGATGAATTGGTGTGTTACTGTCTTTCCAATGTCACATAAAATCATAATAGATATCACTATAATAAAATAGACTTTTCTCGATACATAAACAGTCGCAAAATACCAATGAGAAGGAAAAAATAGTCATTAAGACCAAAATCACATGTTTTTTCAAGAAAAACTGGATTTTTTTTATATATTTTTCGAAGTTTATGACAATTTTTTATGTCATTAATTTATGATTGAAAATGACCGTCATTAAAGGTAGAAAAACAAAAAAAAAAAAAATGCGATTTTGATGGGAAAAAACAGAAAATTTCATAGTTTTTAGATTATTTAGGATTAGAATTAATAGTCGCTTAATATTTATTTTTAAAATTTTTAATTGATACATTTTAATTGACAAGTATAATATTAATTTTTAGTTAAAAGATAAAATTCTTTCCACGCCTCTCTGGAATTAGCGAAAACTCCTCATCTCTCCACTTGATTTGGACGTCAAATATTATGTATCATTGAGAATAATTACTTCCTATATTGTGGAGCCAAAATATTTGATGGGGTAACATTAAAATGCTAGGAGAGAGTATCTACAAAAGAGCACATTATATAATCCATAGTGTTGAGACCATGATTGCTTCACTTGTCCAAGGGAAGAAATGCTTTTTCATATATTATCTTAAATATTCATCGTTTAATTGCATATCATTTGATCTAATTTTTTGGGTTTAGAACTTTATGAATTGAAGAAATATATTTCTTTTGCCCATTTTTCTTCTGAAAATCAGAAAAACAAAAAACAAAAAACAGAAAACATTTTCTAAGTAGACCGGGTATCTTCCTATTGATTACCATTATTGGTTCAACAATAATTAAAAAAATATATATATCTATGTTTACCTAAATCCTAATTGACCTTATGTAAGATATTGTATTTGATTATTCACCTCTACATTAAATTAACACCTATCTTGGAGTTGTACTTCTTAGTTACTAAGTATAGTTGAATTGGTAAATTTTGGCTAATTTAATCTTATAACTCAAATAGTTAGACATTTATGTATGTACTCGATATGAGAGGTAGATTTGAATTCTTACCTCTTCGTTTGCAATATAATATTTCAATACGTCAACTTTCCCAACTAGTTTATAATTAAAAGCAAGAGCATTTTCAAAAGAAAAAATAAAAGGTAAAGAGAAAAAGAAATAAAGGAGTTGCCAAATTTTTGCTTTTTAAAGAAAAAACAGAAAATAGAGAAGCTAGAAAATTTTCAAAATTTAAGTATTTTATAAAATTGGGTAGAGCATGTACAAATCTCCTTCTTTTGGTTATAAGTATGTAAACTTGGGCCATTTTTACAATGCAAGAGATTTTGGGCCTTGGGCTCTAACTTCTTCACCTTCTACTTACTAGGCTTGGCTTCTCTGAGTCACCCAATTTGGCCCATCACTTCAGCTAATTGAAAATTTATAGAGAAATTGAGGTAGATGGCCAATATTAGGCATCAGTTTTGATTTTTGGCCACCTTTTGAGATTATTAGAAATATGGCCACTTATTTGGGTCCCAACACTAAACTTGTTTCTCCATTCTACCCTTCAACAAACTCCATGTTGACCTGATCTTTTATGTGGCTGTTAAAATAAAATCTTCATATAGATTTTGTTTACTCAATTCTTTTTTATTTTAAGTGTTTAGTAGTTTTTTCTATATGAAGTCTAGTCATCTCCATTGTAAAGTATCTCATTCGTACGAATTTATTTTTAATTGATCTGGTGGCTATTTCGATGGTGCCAACTACGAGAGTGGTGATAACATACCCGTTGAAAAATTTTACAAGTAATTCTACACATTGTTTTCTAGTCCAAGGCAACTAACCAATGATGGAGGACATGATCTATCTGAATCACACTGTTCGTCTTTGTCATCTTGTTCCTCTTCATAATCATCAACGTGGCTGAAGCAAAGCAATAGCCACTCAGCTACTGGATCGATGATTAAGCAAAATCTTCGTTGTTTATGGTTAGCGGCTCAAGATGAAGCAAACCCATTTGCCCATTTCGAGTGGTTATATGTGGGCAAGGTCTGGAGTATATAAAAATGGTGTAACTGCGTTTAGTATGGAGTATTTATGTGATCTATTTGACGATTTTTTAATACACATAGTATTTGTGTTTGATTTTAGAAGAAAAATATGATGATGATTCTTGGTATTTGCATGGCTCACGAACATTTAAGTTATTTTTGGTATGTGTGTCGAAATATGACAAATATTTTAGTTTTCTATAAGTAAGGGGTATTTCTGAGATTTGATATGGGAAAATTTTCAATAGTAAAAGATATTTTATAGTTATCTTGAATATACGGTAGCTCATAGTTATTTTGAGTATAAACTATCTACTTTATTTAGTGGCTAAATTTTAATTGTCATAATTATTGCATATGATAGCATTACCATTTGGCCAAATGTTAAGCAGGGGTAAGATTTAAAGGCATTTTTATATACACTATATTTGAATTTGTATACTACCCTAGTTTGGATTAGATTTTTTTTTGTTATTATTAATTTTTAAATGGAGAGATTTTTTTTGTTATTATTGTTTTTTAAATAAGAAGTCTTGTAAATTTGAGGAGCACAACGAGAACACGGATATGAAAAAAATAACACATAATAAAATAAATAAATAACAAAAAGTAAACAAAATAACAAGGAATAGATTTCTCCACTTTCTCCAATCTTTTTGGATTGATCACCAATATGTGTCTTTTAAAACCCACTAAATGTCACTATTTATAACACTTTGACAACTAAGAGGTGGATTATATGAACACCAATAGTGTGTAATCTTGAGACACATGGACAATATGGGGTAATGGATAAGTGACACATGGTTAATGGACACTAATAATGGATATCTACATTATACCTAATTTAACATATTTATAATACTCACCCTTGGATGCCCATTATATATGAAATACGCCTCGTTAAAACCTTACTATGAAAAAATTCATTAGGAACAAAATCTCAGTAAAGGAAAAAGAGTACATATTTCATATAATTTGATACTCTTGAAAAGTATATTTAGTTCCCGCTCATGGAAACATCGAGATCCCTGAGTCGTCACATTTTAATGTTGTACACCAATTTTTCAAAGGTTAAAGTAGGTAATGTCTTTGTAAATAAGTCTGTCAGGTTATCTCTCGAACAAATCTGTTGTATAATGATGTCGTCATTTTCTTCAAGATCATGAGTGTAAAAAAGTTTCGGTGAATATGTTTTGTTTTATCTCCTTTAATATATCCTTCTTTGATTTGAGATATGCATGCTCTGTTGTCTTCTTATAATATCATTGAAAGATTTTTACAAGAAGACAAACCACATGTTCCACGAATGTGTTCAGTCATTAATCTTAGCCATATACATACTCGACTAACCTCATAAATTGCAAGAATTTCAACATGATTTCAGGAAATGGTTGTTATGGTCTGTTTCACCGATCACCATGATATAGCAATTCTTCCACATATGAACAGATATCCTGTTTGAGATCTATCTTTGTGTGGATCAAATAAATATCACGAATCTGCATAACCAACTAGATCAAAATTTGATTTATTTGAATAAAACAAACTCATGTCGATCGTTCCTAGGAGATAACGAAGTATATGCTTAATTCCATTCCAATGTCTTTTTCTTGGAGAAGAACTATATCTTGTTAATAAAATTATTGAAAATGCAATATCTGGTCTTGTATTATTAGCAAGATATATAAGTGCACCAATTGTACTAAGATATGATACTTTAGGACCAAGAAGTTCTTCATTCTAATCTCAAGGTCGAAATATATATTTCTTCACATCTAGTGAACAAACTTCCATTGGAATGTTCGACGGATATGCTTTGTCCATATAAAATTTTTTCAAAACTTTTCCTATATAAGTTGACTGATGAACAAATATCTCATCTGCTAAATGCTTAATTTGCAAGCAAAGAAAAATTTTTGTTTTTCGGGATCTTTCATCTCAAATTCTTTTAAGATATTCTATTACCTTTGAAAGCTCTTTAGGAGTCTCAATTATATATAAGTCATCAACATATATAGTTATAATAGCAAATCCTGACTGTAATTTCTTTATAAAAACACATGGACATACTGGATTGTTTTGATATCCTTCTATCAATAAATATCCACTCAGACGATTATACCACATTTGTCTTGATTGTTTCAATCCATATAGAAATCTCTATAACTTTATTGGATACAATTCCCAAGAATTTGATTTATATATTTCAGGTACCTTAAATCATTATGAGATTCTCATATAAATATCGTTATCAAGATATCCATATAAATATGTTGTGGCTACATCCATAAGATACATGTTCAGACTATCATACATAGTCAGACCAATTAAATATCTTAGAGTAATTAAATCCACCACCGGATAATACGTCTCCTCATAATCAATACAGGTCTTTGTGAAAAAACTTGTGCAACTAGTCTTGCTTTATATCTTTTGACCTTATTATTTTCATTTCTTTTCCTCATAAATAACAATTTGTATTCCACAGGTTTGACACTTTTTTGTGTTCGAACTACTGGTCCAAAAACTTAAAGTTTTAAAAGTGAGTTTAATTCTGCCTCGGTTGCCTCTATCCACTGAAGTCAATTTTTCTATATTGACATTCTTCAACATATTTTTGTTCAAAATCCATTTTCAGATATAATATCAAGAGCAACATTATACACAAAAATGTTGTCAATAACTACATGAGTTCGGTTCTATTTTCTTCCTATCATGACATAGTTTATTGAAATCTTATTATTATCTTTATCTATTCCTCCCTCATTAGTCGTGTCATGAATTTTTTTCATGGGTATATACATCCTCAACCAAGTTTTCTTGACTATTAATTATTTTTATTTTTCGAAGATTTTTATCTTTGAAACCCATTGGTCTACCATGCTTCTGGCATGTTCCAGGTTCATTAGTGACAACTTGCTGTGTTGGGATATCAACTTTCGATGGAACGTTTACAGCTGATATATGTAACTTAGTTACTTTCTTTGCATTTATAAATTCATCTGGTAACTGATTTGCTATATTTTGTAAATGTATTATCTTCTGAACTTCAATTTCACATTGACCTATACGGGATCTAAATAAGACAATAACGATGCATTCCATGTAATTTCTTTTTCAACCTTCTTAATTCCTCCCCCTAATGTTGGAAAATTTGTCTAATTAAAATGACAATAAGCAAGTCCTGTAGTAAATACATCACCCGTCATTGGTTCAAAATATTTGATAATTGATGGGGAATCATATCTAATATATATTCCTAACCTCCTTTGAGGACCTATTTTAGTACGTTGTGGTGGAGCAATTGGAATACATACTACACATCCAAAAATTCTCATATGGAAAATATTTGGCTCATGGTCATAAGCTAATTATAATGGCGAGTACTTATGATACGATGTTGACCTAATGCGTACAAATGACTTTGCATGCAAAGTAGCATGTCCCCATATAGATGTAGGAAGCTTATAACTCATAAGCAATAGTCTACCAATTAAATACAAATGTTTTATAAATGATTTTGCTAAACTATTTTTTGTATGAACATGAGCTATAAGATGTTCAACACTTATCCCAATTGACATACATTAATTATCAAGAGCTTGTGATGTAAATTCACCAGCATTATCAAGACGAATGGTTTTAATTGTATAATCAGAAAATTATGCTCTTAACTTAATTATGTGAGCAATTAATCTTGCAAATGCAAGTTTCGATTTGATAATGAGCACACATGTGGTCATCTGTTGGATGGGTCTATTAATACCATAAAATAATAAAATGGTCCACTTGGTGGGTTAATAGGTCCACATATATCACCATGAATTTGTTCTAAAAAGCAAGTGATTTGGTCCCCATTTTGACTGGTGATGGTCAAATGATTAATTTGCCTCGAGAGCAAGCGTCGCATGATAATTCATTAGATTGAAGAATCTTCTGACTCTTCAATGGATGTCCATTTGAATTCTCAATAATTCTTCTTATCATTATAGAACCTACATGACCAAATCTGTTATGTCAAAATATAAATATGTCTGGATTCATGAACATCGGGTTCATTGTTGCATATGTTTCAATTACTCGTATATGAGTATAATATAATCCAAAAGATAAAGCAAGCAACTTTTCCAGTATACGTTTTACATATGAGACAGTACATATGATATATAAAGATACTTCATATTGTTCTTTCTATCAGTCTCAATATGATAACCATTATAATGTATATCTTTAAAACTAGGTAGATTTCTCTTTGATTGACTAGATAACTATAGGGATCGGATCTCGCAGCGGAAGCGTTGTGTTAAAACGCCTTGCATCCTACAAATCGATTTTACGTTAAACAAAATCATTAATCTAAACGAAATGAATAAACACGTAAACTAGCATGCTATTGGGGAAAGGATTAGAATGGTTCTTACCTTTGTATATTCCCCAAGTGCCACAAACAAGCCTCTCCAAGGTTCCTACAAACGGATCTCCAAACGTTCTTGATCACGAACAACTCCTTGAGCGATCTCAAACAAGACCACGAAAGTTACCTCGTTATTCTCTAGGATTCCAATAGAGTGATAGGTGGTATCTAACTATTGGGAGATTGAGAGAAAAATAAGGTTTTGGAGAGTAGAGAAACTCAGAGAAAATTCTGCACAATAATACTAAGGAGTTGTGTATTGTCAGAGTTTCTTTACAATGAGAATTGTGTATTCAGTGTATTTCCAAAAGGCCATGGGGAGATATTTATATAAAGAAAGACAAGTCCTTTTTCCAATATATTTTTTTTTCTATAATTAATTACATAATATTTATTTACTTAATTAGCTCAATTAAATAACACTTATTTAATTTGCACAATTAAACAACACTTATTTAACTTTAATTTGAACAATAACAAAATAACTACTTATACATTAAACTCAATTTAATATATAATTTAATTATCATATACATCCCATGTATATGTGCAAAACCACTCTATTAATTAGTTCTTTGTGAATGTAATTCACTTGAATTAATTAATTTGAATCATATTCAAATATTACTCGCCAATTTAATTAAATCATATCCATAATTAATTATATAATAATCTCATTAATATATAGTTTCCTCAAATTAATTTAAACAATTCAAATTATCCCTTTTAAGTACCCTCTAGTGAGCTAACGAGTGGACTTAGTGAACTTGTAGATCAGAAGCTCCAACGATATGAGATTAATTAGTTAAACTCATTAACCAAATTAATCAATATTCGTTAACTGTGGGTACACTCCACTACAGATCCACAGTTGCACTCTTCTCACTACAGATATATTTCTATGTCCACGGGTATAACCCAATACCGACAAGTTAGTCCTTCACGAGTGTTCATAACTCTAACTAGGCCAAATTACCATTTTACCCTTGGGTTACCTCTGGCTTCTTAAGTACCAATGCTTCTCTAATAAACAACCTATTTATGGTCCAACCAGTAAACAGAAAACTCTCCGAGGCCAATGAAAGGGTAGGGTCATTTGTTCAAGTCCAAGAGACACCACTTAAGGAAACACTCATCTACTTACTCTCAAGGAGTGAAGGAGTGAATTTCATCTTGTATTATTATGTTCCCAACTCCCCATTCAGTCTTGTCTCCAAAATGGTAAGCTTATTGGGTCGGCGATCTAGCCACCCTCACCCATACAAATTAAAGGACAATCCCTCATGAACAGGAGTTCATAATATACTCAGGATTAAGATTGGGTCACCTAGGTCATCCTAATGAAATAGGAACCTAACTAGTTAACGGTGTTATATCTAGTGGTTACTATTTTGCGGTCCAGTCTTATCCAAACTCATAGCATAGGATAACCCCACTCGTGTGTCACCTATATAAACGTGTTGGATCATTACGTTTGTATCAAATACAAAGTGGATCGTATCCATGGTATTACCAGGATAAGGTACCCAGCCGCATCTCTATACTATAAACTTTTTAGGTTGTATCTTTAACATTGATCCCTGTATGTTTCCTATACAGTTCAAGACTCATAAGGCAACCTCGAATGTTAGTTTATTTGATTTAGGGTTATTTAGACAAAATATACAACAATACAAACAATAACATTTATTGATTTAACATCTATAACTCTTTACTGATGACGGTCAATTAATAACATTTACTATCTATGAGTTTTGGGACATAAAACCCAACAAACTCCCATTTGAATTAAAACTCTAGTCAGTGGGCTGTACACAATACAAAATGCGGGATTTTTGTAAATAAATACAATAAACTAGGGCATCCTTATACTTATTACACATCTCTCACTTGCTATATTATATAATGTATATGTCTCGTAGGCCTAGACTCTCTAGTTGACCCTCATACACTTTAGTCAAGAGAGTGCCTTTATAAACAAATCAGTAATGGCTACTGCCATTCTGTTGTCACAGTATAAGGTGATGGGCAAGTTCATATTTGGAACCATTTCCAAATCACTTAAGAACTTCTTGAGCCAAACTTCTTCCTTTTATGCTTCACAAGTAGCCATAAACTTAGATTCCATAGTGGAATCTACAATGTATCCTTGATTTATACTACGCCATACTATAGCTCCCCCGTTCAAGGTAAACACTGATCTTGACGTGGATTTCCTAGAATCCTTGTCAGTTTGGAAATCAAAGTTTGTGTATCCTGTAAGGATCAAATCCTTAGTTCTATACGCCAGCTTGTCATCCCTCGTTCTCCTAAGATAGTTAAGGATATTCTTAACCGTTGTCCAGTGGTCTAACCCTGGATTGGACTGGTACCTACTGACAATTCCCACTACATAACAAATGGTTGTCCGAGTGTAGAGCATAACATCAGTTAAGTTGCCTACAGCTAAGGCATAGGAAATATATCTCATATCCTCAACTTCTTGAGGTGTCTTAGGATATTGTTCCTTAGACAATTAAGGTACCCTACATCATTTCCAATGAGTAGGATATTGTCCACATAAAGTATTAGAAAAAGCTACTTTAACTTTGATGATTTTTTTGTAGATACAAGGAACATCAACCTTTTGATCAAGACCAAAAAGATTTGATCGTTGTATTAAATCTAATGTTCCAAAATTAGTATGCCTGTTTCAGCCCATAGATGGATCGATTCAACTTGCAAAATTTTTGCTTCTGACCTTGGGCTATAAACCCCTCGGGCTAAGACATAAAGATATTCTCCTCAAAATTTTCATTCAGAAAAGCAGTCTTGACATCCATTTTTTATATCTCATAATCATAATATATGGCTATGGACAAGTGAATTCTTGTAGACTTAAGCATAGCAACAGGGGGGAAAGTTTCTATTGGGGTTGATGCCCTAAAGTCTCGTGTCTTGTAGTTTGTAAACAGTTTGTATGAACGCTTGTGTTGTTAATATATGATATTTACTTCACATTTTGTATTTTTGTTTAGTTGCTTGTTTTATTTGCTTTACCACAAACCAATAAACATAAAATCCCTGGTTATTTGTATGTGACTCAAGCATGTATATGGTGACATACAAGTGGATCATGTCTTAAGTGATAACCAAAATGGTCTGTAGTATTATGAGGGAAACCTTATCCTGGTAACGCTACGGATGCGGCCCGCTTTGTGGAATGGTCACAAGTGTTGTGACTTGTCACAGATGATCTGACCCTGATCATTCGTGTTGGGCATGCGAGCAGGGGCATCCTATACAAAGAGTTTGTATAAGACCTAACCACGAAGTGTTAACGTCTCGTTATATAACACTGTTCATGACAGAGACTTCACTTCACTAGGATGACCACTATAGGTAATATGACCTAAATCCTGAGTGAGTTGGGAACTCTTGTCATTGAGGACGGTCTTTTGATTTGTATGGGTGCAAATGGCCAGGTTGTCGATTCAAACCTAACATTTTGAGGATTCGTCTAATTTGGGAGCTGGGAGCTCAACTACACAAGATGGAATTCACTCCTTCCCCAAAGCAGAGGTAAGTAGATATCAGATAGCTCTCATAAGGACTGATTTCGAGGCTTAAACAATGTGGCACCAAACACCTTCTCTTGGCTCGAGAGTTGTACACACATAGTTGGACTATGTTGTATTGTTCATTAGAGGAATCAATGGTACTTAAGAAGTGAGATGTAACTACAGGGGAAAACGGTAATTTGGCCCAATTGTACTTACGAGCATCTGTGAAGGGTCATCGTACTCATAATTGGTTATATCCGATGGATACAGAAATATATCTACGTAAGAAGAGTTCAGTTGTTGGTCTTTAGTGGAATGCTTGATAGTTAACGGATGGTGGATCTCATGACTTAAGAGTTTAGTCGGCTATTCATGGACCGTTGGAGCTTCGAGCCACAAGTCCATTAAGTCCCCTGGGTAGCTTGGATAAAGTCAAGAACCAGTGTTTGGGTTAATTTGAAATATTTGAATTGACAAAAGAAAGTTCGATTATATATGATATAATTGGACTGATTAATTATATATGATATAATTGGTTAAATGTATGAGATACATTATTTTGGAGGAAATTAGAGATAAATATGATTTATATCAAGTAGAGGAGAAAATACTATAGTAGATATGTGATATCAAACTATAGGTTAAAAATATAATATGGTTATATTTATTAATATTTTCGTTGGTTAATTATATGATAATTAACCCAAAAATCACATTTGGACATGGGTTAATGGAACAGTGTCGGTTATTGTAACCGATGAATTAAAATGAAAATTGTTTTCATTTTTTGAATCGTTCAATCGCCCGTCCAAAAGAAATTAGAGAGAGGGCACTGGTGAATCGTGAATGATCGCTTAAGAATTTCGAGAGTCTATACGATAGTCACTCTTTGCCTAAACGATTGCATACTAGTTCTTATACGATCGCATAACTTCTTTAAACGATCGTAGTGTATGCCGAGTTTACTAAATGATCGTATACCATTTCCTCAACGATCGTTCAGTAAAACCTACACGATCGTGTAGCTTCTTCTAAACGATAAGCATTTTGCTATGCGATAGCGTCTTTTTCTCTCCCATTTGCTTATCGCCTACATGATCCGTGCTTCCTCCTTCCTTTACCAAATTCACCAAAGATCACGCTTTGGGTTCTCACTCCGAGAATGCCTGGAGCTCTTTTCTAGAGGTGTCGTCCCCGTGGCGTTCGTGTTCATGCAGTTGTTCATGCTGCTATAGTCGACGCTGTTGCTGGGTGTTGGTTGATTGGGTGGAAGGTTCCGCTGTGTTGAGTTCCGAAGATTGAAGATTGTCCTCAACTAGTATGACATTTCTCCCTTGTTATATCTTATTCATAGCATGCTGTTAATTAAAATTTGTTTGCATAACTGTGCGTTTGAATATATATTGTTGTATTTCGGTCATTGTGATATCGGAGCGATCCGAAGAGTTCCTTCAGTCTTCTCATAGTCAACCCCTTCCCTTTAGATATAACCCTTTGCTACAAGTCTAGCTTTGAAGGTATGTACCTTTCCAGCTACATCTCTCTTTCTTTTATAGATCCATTTACACCCTATGGGTTTGACCTCTTCAAGTAAATCTACAAGCTTTCATATTGAATTGGAGTATATGGACTACATTTCAAAGTCCATGTCTTTGACCCATTGGTTCTTGTCTATGTCATTTATTACCTATTTATAGGACAATGGATCCTCAACACCATCATCTGGTATTACAACTTAAGTTTCTGTTAAACCCAAGTAACGGTCAGGTTGTATCATAACTCTCCCACTACTTTGAGGCTCTCTCAACGATTGAGAAGGACGAGACTGACTTGAAGTGCTGGCTCCTTCATTGACTCTTGATGAAAGACTAGCTACATCAACAACCCTTGTTGATTCTTCAGTAGCTTCCTTTAATTCTATTTTGTTACGTGGTTTATGATCTCTCATGTGATCTTCCTCTAAAAATGTAGTGTTTGTCGATACAAACACTTTATTTTCTCGAGGGTCATCGAACAGACCACCTCTTGTTTCCTTAGGGTAACCAACAAATTGGCACAATCTTGAACAAGGTTTCAACTTCTTAGGATTTATCACTAACACATGTGTAGAACAACCCCATATTCTGAAGTAACGTAAACTCGGTTTACGCCCCCTCCATAACTTGAAAGGTGTTTCAAAAACACTCTTCGAGGGAATATTATTCAAGATGTGAACTGCAGTATCTACTGCATGCCCCTAAAATGAGTAAGGCAATCGAACATAGCTCATCATAGAACGAACCATATCTAATAAGGTTCTATTTCTCCTTTCTGATACACCATTCTACTAAGGTGTACCAGGTGCTGAGAATTGGGATTGAATTTCATGTTCTATCAAATAGTTATAAAATTCTAAATCCATATACTCTCCACCCCGATTAGATCGAAGTGTTTTAATTTTTTTTACCTCATTGATTTTAAACTTCAGCCTTATACTCTTTGAACTTTTCAAAAGTTTTAGACTTATGTTCCATTAGGTATAAGTAACCACACCTCAAATAATCATCTATAAAAGAGATGAAGTATTCGTACCCTCCTCTAACCTTTACATTCATCGGTCCACAAAGGTCTGAATGTATGAGCTCTAAGGGATCTTTTGCTCTATAACCTTTTCCACTAGAAGGTTTTTTAGTCATTTTTCCTTCGAGACAGGATTCACATGAAAGTAATGAATCATCTTCTAACTTGCTTGAAGTCCATTCTTTACCAATCTTTCGATCTTATCGAGATTTATGTGGCCTAATCTCAAATGCCAAAGGTAGGTATCATTGTTACTGGGAGAAATTATTCGCCTTTTAGATTGAGTATTAGTAGTTTTAAATATCTCATGATTTAAAAGTTCTTTTGATTAAGTTCATCTTAACACATATAAGTTGTCTTCTAGTTTAGCTGAACAAATAATCATACCATTTTTCATAATGAACGCATCATTTGAATTAAAAGAGACATAGTATGATTGATCAATTAAACAAGAAATGGAAACAAGGTTCCTCTTCATCTTAGGAACAATGTATAAATTTTCTAAAAATCAGAAATCTATTTCTAAAAGACAACTTAGCAACTCCCAGTGCACGAGCTGAAATGGTGTCTCCCATTCTAACCTTGAGCGAAATTTCACCCTCTTTTAGCTGTTAAAAGGAATTAATTCTCTGTAAAGAAGAACAAACATTATTAGTGGCTCTTAAATCAAGTACCCAAACATCATGGTCATTTGCCACTAAACAAGTTTCTAGGACTAGTAATTCATTTTTACTTACCTTCTCTTTCTTCTTCTCAACAAGGTATTTGAGGCAATTGTGTTTCCAATGACCATCCATATTGCAGTGGAAGCATTTGCCCTTGCTCAGAAGCGGGAACCTTCCTCTTCCCTCCTTTATTTTGTTGGATCTTCTTAGCACCAGAAGTCGAAGGAACAAACATAGTTCCAGAGGATGAACCCTTATAGAACTTTTTGGATTGGGCAACATTTGCCTCTCCTTCTACTGGTCTTTTATCTTTCATAAGAGACTAAAAAGTATTGATTAGCATTGGCCTTCTTTCAATAGTCATAAGCATCCTTTAACACTTAAGATGCATTTCGAGCGGGGATTGGAGGATATTCCTCCGTTAAGATAGATCTAGATCATCAATAACCAGAATCATATTTAGGTTAGATTTCCATGTAGCATGGTTTTCACCGGTTAATTTCTCATTTTTAAGTAAAGATGTGATTATGGAAGACATGCTGAAACATATAACAACGAATTGACCTTATTAGTTATCTTTGTCATAACTCATTACTTAATTATCCAATCAATTTAGCAAAAAACATATTTAATAAAAGAACCCTAATTAAACTATTGATTTCAGTTTTTGCAACGATACTTCAAATGTTTAGAGCAACAACTACCAAAGGGTGATCAACCACTACTCCTCTAAATTGAGACAATCTCAGCCAATTACTAATACCAGAATAACTCTTATTCCTATAGTCTTTAGCTACCATTGTCTTGGTCAAGGATTCATTAACTAACTAAATTCATCTCGTAAGTGTGACCATCTCATTTTTAGTTCCCAAAGGTACGTTTCAACAGGCTACCAAAGGGAATGACAACTGTTGAAGATTAACTTAAGAAACCCTATCCATTGCTGAAATTTGTGTTGTTCCTATTGGAGTTGACATTCAATATGCAAAAGAGATTTCAATCTTAAACACTCTAATTACATTAATTTTAGTGAATTAATAAACATGTTCATGAAAATATCAGAAATACTATTTCAAGACTACAAACTTCGATGAACCCCTTTAAAACTTCAATCTTCCATGAAATTGTTCTTGTAAGTTTGTTTATAGACAACCACAAAGACTTCTCCATTATCCTCTAGGCCTTAGATTGAGTGGTAGAACTCAAATTGAGATGGATTCAATGTCAAAAGATGGAGTTGGAGAACTTTGAAAAAACAAAAATTTCAGAACACAAATTTCTCTTCAAATCTCTTGTGATTTTTAATTTGCATGATCCCAAAGTTGAATTCAACAAATTCATTTTATAGAAATAAGTCATGCAAATGTAAAAAACCACAAAATGACACCTAAAATCCACTTTAAAAAGGCTAAATATGTGTAGATATTAAGTGGGATTATCCTATTTCTATTTTAAAATCATTTTATTCATTTATTCTAAAATTAAAATGATTTTTTATTTTTAAATCAAAATCAATTTCGCTAAAATTATTTTGAATAAATGAATATTTAAACAATTTAATAAATAAAAATTTAATATCAAATATTATATTAATAAAACACCTAATCCAAACATGAATCCCTATTTATGTTTATTAATATTTAAATAAAATTTAAATGTTTTCAACACTCCAAATCCATTTAAGATGATAATTATATCAAATATAATAAGCCATACCCTAAATCAAATTTGTGTTGGGTTTTATTCCTTAAAACTCGTAGATAGTGAATGTAATTAAATGACCATTATTAATAAATAGTTATTGATGTTTTTATCAATAAGTGTTATTGATTTTTTATTTAGTTTTGTCTTATTAACCCTAAAATCCAATAAACTAACATCATAGATTGTCTTATGAGTCTTGAACTGTATGTAGAGACATATAGGGATCAATGTTCAAGATACAGTCTAAAGGGTCTATAGTATAGGGATAAGGTTGGGTACCTTATCTTGGTAACACTATGGATACAACCCAATTTGTATTTAATACAAACGTAGTGATCCAACGCATTTGTTTAGGAGACACGCAAGTGTAGGTATCCTGTGCAATGAGTTTGCACAAGACTGGACTGCAAAATAGTAACCACTAGGTGTAACTCCATTAACTAGTTAGGTTTCTATTTCAATAGGACGACCTAGGCAACTTAATCTTACTCCTGATTATATTATGAACTCCTATTCACGAGGGACTGTCCTTTAATTTTTATAGGTTGGAGTGGTCAGTTCGCTAACTTAATATGCCTACCATTTTGGGGATAAGATAGAGTGGGTAGCTAGGAACATAATTGTACAAAATGAATTTCACTTTTTCCCTACTTCAGAGTAAGAAGATAAGTGTTTCATTAAATGGTGTCACCGGGACTTGAACAAATAGCCCTACCCTCTCATTAGCCTGAGAGGGTTTCTGTTTAATGGTTGAACCATAAATAGGTTGCTCATTAGATGAGCATTAGTATTTAAGGATGTAGAGGTAACCTAGGGGTAAAATGGTAATTTGACCTAGTTGGTGTTACAAACACTCGTGAAGAACTAACTTGTTGTTATTGGTCTATATCTGTGGACATAGAAAAATATTTGTAGTGAGAAGAGTGCAGCTGTGGGTCTTTAGTAGAGTGTACCCACAGTTAATGAATATTGATTAATTTGGTTAATGAGTTTAGCCAATTAATCTCAAATCGTTGGAGCTTCTGATCTGCAGGTCCAATAGGTCCACTTCTTAGCTTGTAAAGGGTATTGAGGTAATTTATCATTAAATTGAATTTGAAATGTTCAATTTAGAATTGAAATTTTTTTAATGTATGTTGATACATTTTAATATAAAGTTTAATTTTAGACTTTATTATTAATTTTGGATATGATTCAAAATTAATAAATGAGAGAACGAAATATTTGAAAGGAGTTCAAGTATTAATTTAATATGAATAAGATTAATATTGAAAACTATAGGTTAAAAATAATGTGCATTGGATGCGCATTAAAACTATAGGTTAAATGAGAAAATTGTTTTTTGAATATGATTCAAATGGGAAATTAAATTAAATATGTGATATTTAATTGGATGATTATTTAATTGAAGAACTACTTAATTATTTAATTATATTTCGTTTAATTTAATTTTGAATTTAATTAAATTTATTAAATCAAAACTATAAGTTAAAATTAATGTACATTAGATGCACATTAAAACTATAGGTTATGTGAGAAGAAATCATTTAAATATGATTTAAATGATCATTTAATTAAACTCTTTAAACCGAATTAATCAATACATGTTAACTACCGAGACACTCCACGATAGCTCAATAGTTGCACTCTCTTCACTATAGATATATATTTATCCACTTGATTTAATCATAATCAGAAAGTTGATCCTTCATAGGTTGTTCCTATTTACAGCTAGGTCAAAATTATTGTTTTACCCCTATAATACATCTTACTCCTTAAGTCTCCACCGATCCTCTAATGAACAATTGGTTTATAATCCTACCTATAAACAAAGTCCCTCTCAGCCATTGAAAGGGGCGGGCCCCTTTGTTCAGGAATTGGAATCAGTACTTAAGGGAACAAGCTATCTACTAACTCTAAAATGGGTAGAAGTGAATTCCATCTTGTAGGACTATGTCCCTAACTATCTATCCAGTCTTACCCCTAAAATGGGAGGTTTATTGAGCGACGATGTTGAGCCACTCTCACCTATACAGATTAGCGATAATCTCGAATAAATAGGAGTTCATAGTTAGCTCAGGATTGAGATCAAGTTACTTTAGGTCATCGACTTGAAATAGTCAGTTTTAACAGTAAACGATCGTTATAAAGAAAAGTGACTATTTCGTTGTCCGGTCTTATGCAAACATCTTTTTCATAGGATGCCTCTACTCACATGTCTCCACATGAAAAACTTTGGGATCATATCGTTTGTATCAATATACAAAGTGGACCACATCCATAGTATCCCCAGGATAAGATACTCAACCCAATCCATATACTTATAGACCATTTTGGTTATACACTCAAATTTGATCCTTGTTTATGTCTCTACATAAAGTTTGATTATTCATGTTATAGTCATGGTTCTTTAGTTTATTATATTTAGGAATCTACAAATGCAATTTATATGTTCAATAATAACTTTATTGAAATAATCTCAATAACATCTTTATTGTAAATAGAATATGTTTAAAGTTTATAAACTGTGAGTTTTAAGATATATAACTCAATAGTTTCAACCCCTATGATGAGGCCTCCGAAGGGATGGTCGCTCTAGGACGATACGTAGGCAAACCATAGGAATCTCACGGTGCAACCTAATGGAGGAGACCGTGGGATACGTTGACATGTCTCTCTTTCACTTACTATGAATACTTTCCCTATCCACCTTGTTATTGATCCATCAAACACTCTCCGAAGGAATGTCGCTCCCAGAGCGATATGAAACCGAGTATGGATCTTACGGTGTGAACTCTTGGGGACGTGAGAGCTTAAATTTGATATATCATATATACCAACTTCCTCCCACTAAAGTATTCTAATATTTTATTAAAATTTTATCATACTTAGTTAAAATCCCGACTAATGAATTTTTTCAAAGTCCTTTAAATATAACATTTATATTGAATAATTTAACAATACTTGATTTGATTTATTAAACTCTTTTAATAAAATCAATCATTTATTGCATGCTTAGAAAATATTTTCCCATTTCACCTTCCAGGTCAATTCTCAAGTGGAAGTGTTCCGTTTTTGTCAGCTTCAATACCCCTTCCCAGACATAATGTTCCTTAGACAAAGGTCTCTGACAATTATTTTATAAAGTTTATCTTTTATTGAAATTCATTTTAATCCTATTAAAAAAAGGTAAAAAGATTAACCTATTCCTAATCTCATTAGAAATAACATAAGCCATTTTAAACAATTTAAAATAATTTGGACTTATTTTTGCATACAATCTAGATTATAGATTTTAATCAATCTCACTAATGCTATAACTCTTTATAAATTAACAAATTATTAAATATATATTAAAAAAAAAAAAACAAGCATTTACCTACATCATTCCATGATTTATTAGAACAATTTTAATATATAGTATGATGCATTGACATACTTAGGTTAATCATACATCATTAACATAACTCTTATATTATGATGCATAAGCATGTTAATTTAATCATGCATCTATAAAATATAACTCTTTATATTTAATCATGATGTATATACATGTTTATCCTAAGGTGGGTATTTTTTAATCTATATGACATACAATATGTAATATGAATTCAAAAAATAAATCAATTAAAACATACATCCAATGCATAATTAAATTAAATAGCAAAAATTGGATCAATTTTGACACCCTAAAAAAAATTAATTGATTAAATTAATATAACTATTATATTCATTTATGTAATTAATATACAATAAACTACAAATAAGGAAATTTAGGTTAAACTGCTCAACTGATTCGTCTTGCATGCGCTGCATCGCTCAGTCCAAAATTTGGAGCGTTGCAACACCACGACTGCTGCCCAATGCATCTGTCTTGCAGCATTGCAACACTGCGCTAGCAACTTCGCGACATTGTTTGGCAAAATGTTATTGTTCTCCTCATTTTTGGTTTTGAACTTTCCCTGAACACTTTTGATTCTTCACGATCACTTCAGCAACCATTGTTCTATCGATGGACACTGACTTACAAACTCGAAACATGAATTAAATTGCCCAAAAAAACAACAGGCCCTTACAATTTAATTGAATTAAAAAGTAATCTAATGCCAAAATTGAAAACCTCCAAATTTGCAAACCAACATTCAAACATTCATAATACAAAATATGAAAATCCACCTCTAAACGATTTTTTTTGGAAAAATACGAAGAACGAAGATGCAAGGAACCGGGCTCTGATACCAATTGTAGGGATCAGATCCCGCAGCGGATGCATTGTATTAAAATATCTTATATCCCGTAAATCGATTTTTAAGTTAAACAAAATAATTAGTCTAAATGAAATGAATAAACACGTAAACTAGCATGCTATTGGGGAAAATGATTATAATGGTTCTTACCTTTGTAGATTCCCCATGAGCCACGAACAAGCCTCTTCAAGCTTCCAACGAACAGATCTTCAAATGGTTTTGATTACGAACAACTTCTTGAGCGATCTTGAATACTACCACGAGAGTTATCTCGTTATTCTTTAGGAATCCAATAGAGGGATAGGTGGTATCCAACTATCTTGAGAGAGAGAGGAGAATAAGGTTTTGGAGAGTAGAGAGGCTTCGAGAAAATTCTGAACAATAACATTAGGGAGTTGTGTATTGTCAGACTTTCTTTGCAATGAAGATTGTATATACAGTGCATTCCCAAAGGGTCATGGGGAAGTATTTATATAGATAAAGGTCAAGCCCCTTTTCCAATATATTTTCCTTTTATATAATTAATTAAATAACATTTATTTAATTAATGAGCCTATTTAATTAAATAACACTTATTTAATCAATTAACCCACTTATTTAACTTGCACAATAATTAAATAACTACTTATACATTAAACCCAATTTAATATATACATTTAGTTATCATATACATCTCATGTATATGTGCAACATCTCTTTATTATTTAATTCTTTGTAAATCTAATTCAATTGAATTAATTAATTTGAATCTTATTCAAATATTGTTCTCCAATTTAATTATAGATCATATCCATAATTAATTATATATTAATCTCATTAATATATAGTTTCCTAAAATTAATTTGAACAATTCAAATTATTCCTTTTAAGTATCCTCTAGTGAGCTAACGAGCAAACCTGATGGACCTGTAGATCAGAAGCTCCAACGATATGAGATTAATTGGTTAAACTCATTAACCAAATTAATCAATATTCTTTAACTGTGGATACACTCTACTAAAGACCCACAGTTGCACTCTTCTCACTATAGATATATTTATATGTCGATGGATATAAACAAATACCGACAAGTCAGTCCTTCACAAGTGTTTATAAATCCAATTGGGTCAAATTATGGTTTTACCCTTAGGTTACCTCTGGCTCTTTAAGTATTAGTGCTTCTCTAATGAACAACCTGTTTATAGTCCAACCAATAAATAGAAACCCCTCCTGAGCCAATAAGAGGGTAGGGCCCTTTATTCAAGCCTGAAGATACCACTTAATCGAACACTCGTCTACTTACCCTTAAGAAGGGAAGGAGTGAATTCCATCTTGTATTATTATGTTCTCAGCTCCCCATTTAGTCATGTCCCCAAAATGGTAGGCTTATTAGGTCGGCGATCTGGCCATCCTCACTCATACAAATCAAAGGATAATCCCTTGTGAAAAGGAGTTCATAATAGACTCAGGATTAAGACTAAGTCACTTGGGTCATCCTAAAGAAATAGGAACTTAACTAGTTAACAGTGTTACATCTAGTGGTTACTATTTAGCGGTCCAGTCTTATGCAAACTCATTGCATAGGATACCTTCACTTGCGTGTCACCTATATGAATACAATGGATCATTATGTTTGTATCAAATACAAAGTGGGTCGTATCCATAGTGTTACCAGGATAAGGTATCCAACCTTATCCCTATATTATAGACCGTTTAGGCTGTATCTTGAACATTGATCCCCGTATATCTCTACATATAGTTCAAGACTCATAAGGCAACTTTGGATGTTAGTTTATTGGATTTAGGATTATTTAGACAAAATAGACAACAATACAAACAATAAAATTTATTAAATAAACATCTATAACTCTTTATTGATAACGGTCAATTAATAACATTTACTATCTATGAGTTTTAGGGCATAAAATCCAACAAGAACAATGCATTGTCAATTGTAAATCTTGTTCCTCTAGGGAAAATAATATTTGTTTTTTCAAACCCTTCAAATAGGTTTGTAGAACCAAATATTGTATTGACTTTTGCTTCCAACATAGATAGTTTGGAAAAATATTTTCTACTTGTAAGTATTATACGTGTAGTTGCACTATCTGCCATACATAATCTTCTTTATCATTTTTTAGTCACCTAACATATGAAAATGATCTAGGTTTCTTTATTAAAAGAAAATAATTGCAATAACAAAAACAATATTTGGAATATAGAAAAGTTAACATCTACTATGAGGAAAAAAGACGTGAAGATGATTAAAAAAAATAACATTAAGTCTAGATATTTTCAAAGACAAAGGAAACACTTGACGTTCCATCAATTCTGTCGATTTTCTCTTCAAAAGATTCAAATAACTCCACCACATTTAAATTTGTAATATGGGATGGGTCAAATATGTCATTATCCTAATATGCAAAATTTGTTTCCACATTTTTCTCTTTTTCCTTCAGGGATGCTTGATAAAGCTCAACTAAGTGTTTTGACGTACAAAAGGTACATGACCAATGCCTAATTATTTCACATCGGAAGCATTTTTCAGCAGTTTTTGAACTCTTATTTTGTGGAGCTTTTCCTTTGTGATCATCATTTTGGGTGGTTTTTTTTTAAATTTGAATGATTAGAACGACCACCACGAAAATAATAATTATTTCTTCCTCTACCACAGTCATGACCTCAACCATAACCACGACCTCGACCACAATTATTATTAAAACTCACAGCATTCACTTTAGGGAACATTTTCGTCCCGGTTGGTCAAGATTCATGATTTTTCATTAATAACTCGTTATTTGTTCAGCCACGAAAACACATGAAATTAGTTCAGAATACTATTTAAAACTTTTCTCGCGATATTGTTGTTGCCAAAGCATGTTTGAGACATGAATTACAGAAAATGTCTTCTTTAACACATCAACATCAGTAATTTTATCTCTGCATAATCACAATTTCAAATTAATTTTAGATAATACAGAGTTGTAATTCACTTACTGATTTGAAATCTTGTAACCTCAAGTACATCCACTCATAACAAGCTTTAGGAAGAATAACTTTTTTTTTATGATCATACCACTCTTTCAAATTTTTCCAGACTGGTATCTTTTATTGTAAGATACTACATTTTCAATCCCTCATGGAGGTGATAACGAAGGAAAATCATAGTTTTTGCTTTGTCCTGACTGAATTTCGTATTTCTTTCTTTAATAGTCTCTCCAAGATTCATAGCATCCAAGTGGATTTCGGCATCAAGTACCCATGACGAATAATTACTGTCATTAATATCAAGGGCAACAAATTCTAATTTTGTGAGATTTTCCATGACAGCACTATCATAAAAATATTGTATGTATATTAGAAATTTTATAGATATTAAATATGAAAAATAACGTTAAGTTTATTAATTATAACGAAGAGGAAGAAACCAATATACTTTTAGGACCTACCTTTAGCGAGAAAAACGATAGAAGCTCTTACTGATAACGTGTTGTGAATTTGAGGAGCACAACAACGCACATGAGAACACGGATATGGAGAAAACATAATATAATAATAATATATAACAAAATAAATATAATATAATATATAATTATATAAAATAAATAAAAAAAAAAGTAAATAAAATAACAAGGAAAAGATTTCTCTATTTTCTCTAATCTTTTTAAATTGATCACCAATATGTGTCTTTCAAAACCCATCAAATGCCACTATTTATAGCAATTGGACAAATAAGAGATGGATTACATGGACACTAATAGTGTAATCTTGAGACACGTGGGGTAATGGATAAGTGATACATGGCCAATTGACACTAATAATAGGCATCTACATTACACCTAATTTAACATATTTATAATAAGTAGATTTTTTTTGTTATTATTGTTTTTTAATGAAGAGATTTGTTTTTTTATTATTATTTTCGGGAATAAAAACATTTTCTTGTATTTTTTTTAAGTTATGTGGTTAGATAATTAGATTTCATTTAGGTGAGTAGATTTTGTTTTTTTAAATACACCAAAAATGTAAGAATTGGATAGGGGCATACTTGTCATTTTTTAAATTATGAGATTGACCGTTTTAGTTTCTTGGTCATTTTTATAAGTAAAATTTTATTGGCCAATTTTAAAAAAGCCTATTAAGATTTGGCCATTAGTCCAAGGAACCCAAATTTATATGAATGTCAATTTCGGACTATTTAACAGATAACTAAAATAAAATAGTCTTTTTTAGGGTCGAGCAAAAAATAGTTAAATTTAGATGGTTGCATTTGAAAATTTTCTTTGCAAAAATACGTAATCCTTCATTTTAGTAGAATTTGTTGAATTCGTTGTGACAAGAATACCTCCAACTAAAATTGTGTTTTTTTTATTGGAAATTATGCTATTTTTTAGCAACTACCTAATTGCCTACACACAAACAAAAAAAACAAAAAAAAAAAAGAAGAAGAAGAAGAAGAAAAACAAAAATTTTAAAAAAAAATCTCATTAAAAATAAAAAAAAACAACATAAACAAATTTTTTTAATTAAACCAAACAAATTAGAAAATTAACAATCTCCCCTGAATACAATTTCACATTCAAAATTACTAATTTTTCCTCATTTATCTTCAAACTCATAGATGTATGTATGTATATTGTATATATGTACGGGTAAAAGTAATACTGGTGTTACTAGGTATATACAGACACCTATAGGACCTATGACGTACATAAAACAGAGATGTGTATATACATAAATACAACTATATTCAAGTACTACTAACCAAAAAATACTAACTGTCGATAGGTAAATAAATAGTTAGAAATTGCTAATTCCCCCTAACAGAAAACTTAGACCTATCGAAGGGTAAATAAATTTTTGAAAAAAACTTATCTTATGGATGAATTCCAAAAAGTATATATGCATGAATATAACGGGTTAGATTATAAATAACAAGGAGTATAGATGTAAAAACTTATGATAATATTCAAGAAAAGTGGGATTACAATAGTATAAACGACTCTATAAGACTTATATGACTAGGTTACAATGATATATAGAGACAAGATTTTTTAGTAATGATTGCATGCAAGAATTAAAGCTATTCTACCTCAATGGTTTCGTAGAGTACATTTCTCCATTTGAAATTCAAAACCCGGACCTTCCAATCTCAAACCCTTTTCATTTGCTTCCATGACTATGATTGCAATCAGGATGTATAACTTCTACGAGAGTTTGCTAGTAATGACATTGCACATGAGAGATGATGGGAGGTTCACAACGCCATGCCTGAAAATTTGCTTAAGTTCTATTTGTTTCAGCCCAATAGAAGGCACAACTGGGTTAAGATCGAAGACAAGAAGAGAAGGAAACTTTACCTATGGACATTGTACTTTTTCTCTTATTCCTTGACCTATCTAACCCCATTTGTTTCTATTTTTGTTATCGTTATTGAAGTGATCTTATGGTATAGTAAGGACGAACAAATGGTCAACAGAAGAATTAAAATGAAAAATCTAATATTAAATATTGATGATGATGATGATGATGATGATAGTATATAAATATTTGCAACATTTCATTGGTTTTGGGTTTTAGAGAATATATATTATTCAAATATTCCTGAAAAATTCTTATTTATAAAAAAAATTGTACTTCTGTTATGATGGTATATTTGTAAATAAATAGAGGGATAACTGGAAAAAGAAATCTTCACTCTCCTCCCCTAAAAATCTTTTAGGTACTTTTACAATATTACTAGCAGGCATATCTCAAAGTTGGATATTTTAGGTAGGCATTTATTCCAATTTCCCTTTTTTAAAGAAAAAAATGGCTAAATGAATTTTTCTTTGTAAAAATGGCTAAACAAATAAATTTGATTTGATTAGTTAATAGACAAATCTACCATTCCTAACAAATCTCTAATTATGTATATTTAAAACAAAATTTAATTATGAATAACCCCATGAAACAAAATCTAATCATTTAAACTAACCAAATCAAAACAAAAAAGGGTTATTTTTAAATATAGAAAAAATAACCAAAATATTTACAAATATAGTAAATTTTCATTGTCTATTTACATACGATGGACTACTATCTATGTCACAACATAAATAGACAAAGATAGTAGTCTATCGCAGATAGACGGTGATATTTTGCTATTATTTAAAATATTTTCAACAGTTTTGTCATTTCAAATAATTTTCCAAATAAAAATAAAATCTAGTTGAACTAAGCTATAATTTCCACGTTACAAAATAAAATAATAAAGAAAATAATCACATCACAACCAACCAACCAACCGAAATCTTTCTTCTCAAAAAGTGCTAATCTAAATTAAATAATAAAATATCTATTTAAATTAAGATGTGTTAATCTAGAGTCACAAACTAAATATGTTTTTAAAAAACAACAACAACACTTCTTTAAAAAAATCATAAAGTTAAAACATATCTAACAGTAGACAAATATCTTGCTTTCAATAGTTAAATAATTTAGGCCATATAAATTGTCACACTGTGAACCCTGAATCCCAATTTTACACAAGTGTGCTTTCTTATTTAAATTGTCTTAATTTTCCCCTTAAATGTGTGTTCCTATTTAAATTTGTATAAATAAGTTGAGTAGGTTGATGAGAAAGTTAGTGTGAAATGGTGAAGAAGGAATGGGGATTTGAAAAGAAAAATATAGACATTAAGTTTGGGAAATTTGGAAAAAATTGACTAAGTATGGAAATTTTATGTGAAATGCATGTTGTGCACAAAGTACTGGAAGGCAAGTGACTAGTGGCACAATCGTGTAGAAATTGCACAGAGAAAAACATTGTTTGCAGTAGCTAAGTGCGAGATCATTGAGAGCAAGATTTTGAGCGAGGGAAAGAGTGAGATTGGAGAGGGCAAGACCAGAGAGAAAGCTGGAGAGAGCGAGAATAGAGAGAGCAAGACCAGCGAGATTGCTGGAGAGAGCGAGAGTGAAGAGAGCGAGACCAGCGAGAAAGTGGGAGAGAGCGACACTGCCGAGAGCAGAAACAGCGAGAGCGCCTATACGTTAGCCTTTCTTTTTCCGATTCGAACGTCACGCCCACGCCTCGCCTATGCATTGAATGGCCAAGCAAGCTTCTGGGCGATGTATTTGGACGCGTTAGGGTGGATTATGCATTTAAAAACCCTAATTTGAATACAAAAAAAGCATGAAGACGTAAGGCAAACGTCAATTAAAATCTAGGTGTTCGATTAAGAGAAATTCTTAAACCATAAAAATTGTGTTGGATGCGTTTGGGATGAACACATTGAACCAAGGTGAAGTCAACTTACGTTGATAAAGGGAGGATTAAACATTTGGCCATGCAGCCAAGTAGGTGCTGTCAATCCCACGAGCAATTTGAACGCCTATAAATAGGGAGTTGGGATTTCATTTTCAAATCACACAAAAATCATAAATTTCGTAGAGAAAGTAGAGGGTAGAGAGAGTTCAGAGGAATGTGTCAATTTTGGACGAGGAGATCTTCCAATCTACTCGTGATTTTGGAGTGATTTCAAAGCCATCTGAAAGCTCTGGAAGTCTAGTTTTCAGAATAGGGTTGCCAGAGAAAAAGGCTCAAAGAAACTGGGTTGGAGGTTGAGAAGAATGCAGAAGGGTCAGACTGTGAGATCAGTCTGAGCTAGTCTTGAAGATTTTTAGATTCCGGCCAAACCACGAGGAATTATGAGCTGGAAGTTTAGGGTAAGATTTCTAAGACATTTTAGAATAAGTTTTTAGAAGGAAGTAATTCCAAATAAGGTTCAAAACTATGAGTAATCTAAGTTGTAAATTGAATCTGGATTCTAGGGGTGAAAAAGGGACCCGAGGAGCTACTAGAGTGAAAAGTTCCTAAGAGTTCGAGGTGAGTGGCTAAAATGTTTTCGAACTAAAATATTTTTAAAGTGTTTTGATTAAAAACGTTTTACAGAAAGCATGTTTGTGAAAATATTCTCATACCTACTAGTTTTATAAAGTAGTTTCCAAGCAAGTTTGAATTGTGATTTGAACGCATGCATATTGTTGAAAAACTATTTACATATGTATTGACTTTATCCATCATGCATTATCATCTTTAAAGCCATGTTGTATATGTGTTATACTGTACATGCTTTAAAGAAAAAAGTTGTTTATAAATAGTTTTGGTAAAATGCGATGCCGAAGTACAAGGAAAAGGCATCCACCCAACTAAATACTGAAGTACAAAGAGAAGGTATCTATTGGTACTGAAGTACGTTTGAGAAGGTACCAAGCCAACGGGATACTGAAGTACGTTGGAGAAGGTATCCTAGTAGCTCGATACTAAAGTACAAGGAGAAGGTATCTGAGCAGTAGTACCTAATGTGACCACAGGTGAATAAAGTCAGAGATTGAGCAAAAGGTTCTCTCTGGACTAGTAGTTGGTGTTGGGATTATTTTACCAGTTATACAGTACTTTGATTTGAGAAATTATTTTACTGTTTTATGTTTAAAACAGTTTTATATACATTACGCTTGGAAATTGTTTATGCTGCATTAAATTATATTTCAGATAAAACTATCTTCTGAAATTATGCATGAGAATTTACTATGTTTTCTCGGTCACTCACTGGGCGTAAGCTCACCCCGTTTTCAAATGTTTTTGTTCCCCCCCCCCTCCCCCCTCCCACAGGTAGCGGTCAAATCCTCTGAAGACACCTCAGTATCTGCTCTACCACTAAAGGACGGTAGCGGTCAAATCTTCTGAAGACAACTCAGTATCTGCTCTAACACTAAAGGACGAAAAAACTTGTAACCGTTTGCTAGGTGGTTACTGTTAATATTGTACACATGTTACTATTGTTCATATAGGGATTAGGGTTTGTGGGTTTTGGGACTTGTAAATCTAATTTTGTAAATACTCTAAACATATTAAGTTTCTAAGTTAATAAATTGTGGGCCTACAGCCGTCCCGTTGCATATAATTTGTATTTGGTATCAGAGTTATTCCGCAAGAGTTTTTAGGCAGTAAGTGTCAACCTAAGGGTTGATAACTGCTGCAGTCACACCCTTCTCTAGGCTAAAAGGGTGATCTGGGGCGGGGTATGACACACATCCCTTCTCAGACTACCCTCTTAATCTAGAAGAGAATGTGATGGCAGCAGTTACCAACCCTCTTGTGGCACTTACCACCTAACTAACTTGTTTAACCTGTTTAGGAAACCCTGTAATAACATATTTAACATTTAAGATCTAGCGGAACTTAAAACATTTAAAACAACCTCAGGGTTCAAGTCATACAAAACTCATAACATAGATGCATAAATAAGGTTCTGTGGGTCCTACACTCATTACTAGTCCCTAATATGTAGATACGTGCATACAAATATATACAGAACAAACACCTAAACTTTCTCTTCCAACTGAGTGTGTTTAAGTGGCAGAGCAGCAGTGCAGTTATCCTTTGGGGAGATGACCACTACATGGGAGAAGGAAAACATTAAATGAGTGAGCGACTAGCCCAGTGAGTGACTAATAAATCATAAACAACATGCTTTATAACTGAAAACTGCCAAGCAAACTTATAATTATCACTTTTCATCATCACATAGCTTAAAACATAGCTTAACATAATCTAAAGTTGAGAAAGAACTCTTTTGCTCAATCCTTCAGCATTAAACCTTAGTTGGTATGGAGTATTCTCTACACAATCAATGTCAAATCTACCTACGTACACGTGGTTATAACTAAGTACTGTCATACCTTAGGTACTATTGCCCAGATACCTTCGCATTGTCCTTCAATATTTAGTTCTAGCAATCATCATAAAACTCATACTTCGAAGTAAATCATACTTTGAAAGCATAACATCATAAATCATATGCTTAAACAAAAGTATCACTTCTAACGCATGCTTCTTGAAATATAAGTATTGAAATACTTATGTCATGCTCATAACTTCTTTAAAACTAGTATGCGTTAATGGCTTCATGAAACATAGTTTGCTTGGAAATCATTTTAAACACTCAAGACAAGCATGAGTCTAAACATTTAAGTAAAGCATGTGTTACTAAAACATTTGAAAAACATCAACTTTGTCACTCACATCTTTGGGCATTTCTCCTAGGGTTGATAAGCCCTTCTTATTGGCGTTAACCCTATGAAAATGAATAACATGTTTAGCCAGTACCTTTAATCTTATGATATTAACTAACTTAAATGAACTTAACATTTAACTTTAAACATCGAATTCCTTTTCAACGCATACCTCTTATGCATCTCACACATAGAGTAGTTAAGCCTTAGTCATACAGCCAACATCGCAACCCATGTGCCGATCACAACATCATTTAGCATGCCAACACACAACCAGCCCCTTGCGCCCAGCGCTTCTCGTGTCTGCCCGCACAGCCCAGCGCCCACTCGGCGCCTACGTGTTTACGTGCACAACATAGCATCCATTCAGCACCTGTGCAACACAACTCATCCCTCACGCACAGCTTCAACACATGCCTTATGCCTAACCAGCCCCTCACACGCGCCTGCAGCCTACCTAGGTTGAGCAGCTTGCTTGCTCAACGGTTGCAGCTATCTGCTTGTTCAAGCATGACATAGTTTTCACTTTGAGCTCGAATAACTTATTTTTCAGACTTTATCTTAAAAAATCGTCTTCTACAAACTTATTTGAAAACATCTTAACTTCTTAACTTATTTGAGCTCTTAATTTCTGATAGTTTGTCCGAGAACTTCAAATCTTCATCACTAGCCCAGATTCATCGAAGAACTTAACCTTCTTTCAATCCTCTTCAGAATTCAACCTGAATTCTATGGAGATTTCTCCTAACAACCCTACTAGAGCTTAAACTACACTCATCAAGCTTTTGAATGGCTCTGAAGTCACATCATTAGCACGAGTAAAAAGTTTAAACTGAGCCTTTAAACTGAAGCTTCCCTTTTATACCTAACACTGTATGTCCTTCAAGCATTCTTAAGCTGCCAACTCACCAACTAAGTGGGATTAATTCCCTTAATTTCGACAGCTGGTCCATTATACCTAACCACCGCTTGATCAATGCATGGCTTCACCATCAATTCACCTTTGCATGGCATAATTAACGCATAGCCTCAACGTATCTAGCCCATCGCTTGGTTTAGTGCCAACACCTACTTTCCTTTGTCGTGATCTTTACTTTGAACAGCACATAACTCACCAATGCATAGCTCAAACCTCATCATACAACTCCCTAACCAGCACCATCGCATAGCTCACCTACCCACACCGCATATTAGGCCATCGTATTCATGCCCATCCTCGTCGCATACCTTAACTTTACAACGCTTTACCTTGCGCTTCCTTCTCCCATGCTCGGCAATGATCACGCATAGCCCTCAAATTCCTAAGGCCTTCATGCTCTCACGCGCACATCCTTGCCCATCTTACCTCTCATGGGCTTGTCCAACGCATGCCCTTGCTCAACGCAAGGCACCTTATGCAACCATCACTTAACCACACCTAACATGGCCTCATGCCCATCATACGTCTAAGTAACCTCCCTAAAGCTTGGCTGCTACAACCTAGGCAACACCCTTCAATGCTTAGCTATCAACGCATGGCCATTTTGACGTCCATCCTTAGCCAAAATTTTTCCTTACAAAAAGCTTCATTGTGTTGCTACCCGAGGCCACATTGCTCAACACTTAGAATATGTTTCCTTTTTTTCTTCTTCAAGCTTTTTCCCTACAAACATATTTATAACCTATTCTTAAACTAAATTAACATGTTAATTAACTTACTTAAGTAGGAAAAATGGGGTGCGGGGTTTACATAAATACCTTACACTCAAAGGGAAAAAATCTTAATCATTGCAAACTCCTGTGAACTGATTGTATTTTTTATACAAATACTAAGTATTTGTATTCCTTTTGAGGTAGTATTGGTATTTTTTTTTCTTTTATAAAAGCAGAGTTGAAATTATCATAAGATATATGGTTGTAGATGAATACCTTGTATTCAATTGTCAAATAATTTAGAAAAATATTAAACATTGAAAACTCATAGTAAACTGATTGAATTTTCAATATAAATACTAAGTAGTTGTATTATTTTTTCAATAATGTTATTGTCTTTTTTCTTTTATAAAGGCATTGTTGCATTTGTTTTAACATTAAAATATAAGGTAAGTTTTTTAAACTTTGAATGAGTATATTGGTAATTTTACCTTTTCTCTACATTGAGTTAGGGCAGGAAATAAAGATGGTTGTAGTGATAAGGGATACAACTATGTCAGAGTACAACAAAAAAAAAAAAAAAAAAAAAAAAAAAAAAACTTCTGTTGAAAAAACTACTGGGTTCAAATTCTAAGCACAGCGAAAAAAAATTCATAATATTTTTAGATTTTAATAACAGATGAAAAAGGAAATAAAATCCAGAAACCCGAGGGTTTCACCAACTTTTTGGATCTACGTTGTTGATTCCTCTATTGCAAAGAAAAAGTGAATACCACCAAAATGGTTTCACCAATATTCTCCGGAGAATGAGGTGGGATATTGGGAGAGAATTTTCTACATAGAAAAAACTCAAGACCCGAGTCAAAGAGAAACCAATCTTGTAATCATGAGAGAGCTATTTTAAGAGAGAAAAGGGAGTTAGGAAAAGATCTTTTTTCCACTCCCATATAACTTCCCACGATGGGGAGTTTGTTATAACTAATTTTTTATTTAAATTCATTATTTATTTAATTAATAAGTTAAATAAATTTTAATTTAATTGATTAAATAATAATAAATTCATTTAATTTATAAAAATAGATCAAATAATAATTAATTAATCAAATTAATTAATTAAATATCTCATATTTAATTAAATATGCATTATAATCATATTCTATACATCTGTCTCATAACTTATAGTTTTAATTCAATTAATTTAATCAAATCAAATTTAATTTAATAATTAAGTAATTCTTCAATTTACTGATCATTAAATTAAATATCACATATTTAATTTAATCTTATAATTGAATAACATTCAATTATTTTTCTCTCATATTGCGTATAGTTTTATTGTGCATCTAATGCGCATTAATTTTAACCTCTAGTTTTAATATAAATTAAATTCATAATAAATATAATATTTGAACTCCTTCAAATATTTAATTCTCCCATTAAATTAACTTTTGAATCAAATTCAAAATAAATTTATATTATAAAGTTTAATTAAAATATAAACTTTATATTATAATGTATAACTATACATTATATTCTTTCCCTTAGAAAATTTGAACATTTAAAATTACTTTTATTACCTCAATACCCTTTATGAGCTACTAGTGGGACCTAATAGATCTACAGATCAAAAGCTCCAATGATATGACATTAATTGGCTAAAATCATTGACCACATTAATCAATATTCGTTAACTGTGGGTACACTCCACTATAGACTCACAGTTGTACTCTTTTCACGCTAGATATATTTCTGTGTCCATGGATATTGACAAATAACAGCAAGTTAGTCCTTCACGAGTGTTTGTAACACTAGTTGGGTCAAATCATCGTTTTACCCCTAGGTTACCTCTACATCTTCAAGTATTAGTGCTCTTCTAACGAACATCCTATTTGTGGTCCAACCATCTGAAGGAACTCATAACAAAGAGAATCAATGAGCAGAAGCAGATCGTTCTGATTCCCATTATGAAAGAACATCAACATTTACACTCAAACAGCAAGAGTTATGTATAAACTTTAAATTATAAATGATTCATAACACTAAGAGATCGAGTGAACATACCCTTGAAGAACTTTTCTTCTCGTATCACTCGATCAAACAACCCAACATTCAACAGCACGAACGTCACGCAAACAAACAAGCAAACAACGCGAACTTGTAGAATCTCGAACACAATCAAGTAACACACAGCCCTCGACCCTCGACCCTCGAACAGTAAGTAGACACTACCACGAGGCTACCTTGGTATTCTCGGTCTGAGAATCTAGGAGTTGTGGGCACAGTATGGATTTGGTAGAGGGAAGGAGGAATTGAACGATCATGTAAAAGATCGAGTAAGTGGGAGAAGACTGAAGTTTATCGTGTAGACTTACGTACTAAATCGTGTAGCAACGAGTAGCCATCATATAGTATACTCTTTACTCAATCGTTTACTCTCTCAAGGCTATCGTATAGCTTTTTCTTTATGCGCGTTCGATTATTAAAAAATGAAAGCCATTTTCATTTTATTCATTAGCTACCATAACTGATTACAACGTCCCACTAAGCTGGTTATTAGGAGAAAAAAACCAAAACCAATTATCTCATAAATGATTTAATTATAAATAAATATTATATTTATAACCTAAGGTTTTAAAATCACATCTCATGCAATATATAAACTATAGTTCTTTTTCTCCTATTTGGCATTTAATATAAATCATATTTATATTAATTCCTCCAAATAATGTATCTAATATATCAAATCAATTATATCACATATAATTGAATCAATTTAATTATATCATATATAATCAAATTCCCTCTTGTTAATTTGAACACTTCAAACTAACAATAAAACTAATTCTCAACATGAATCCATTGAGCTACCAAGGAGACCTTAAGGACTTATAGCTCGAAGCTCCAACAGTACATGAATAACTAACTAAACTCTTTAATCACGATATCCACCATCCCTTAACTGTCCAGCACTCCACAAAAGAGCGATAGTTTCACTCTTCGCACTAAAGATATATTTCTGTGTCCATTGGATATAAACAATCAACAGTATGATGACCTTTCACAAACCTCTCGTAAATACAGTTGTGTCAATTTATCGTTTTGCCCCTGTAGTTACATCTAACTCCTTAAGTACCACTTATTCCTCTAATGAACAATACATCATAGTCCTACTATGAGTAAATCCTTCTCAGACCAAGAGAAGGTGTGGCGCCACATTGTTCAAGGCCCGGAATCAGCCTTAGGGAGCAATTTATCTACTTATCCCTACTTCAGGAAAGAAGTGAATTTCATCTTGTGTAGCTGAGTTCCCAGCTCCCCAATTAGACGAATCCCCAAAGTGGTAGGTTTGAGTCGGCTATCTGGCCACTCGCACCCATGCAAATCAAAGGAACGTTCTGATAGGCAGGAGTTCACAACTAAAGGATAAAAATGAATTTTTTTTTTCATTTTTTGGAATCGTGTAAGGAATGATAGCTTTTAAGAGAGTGAATGATCAAGCATCAAGGCATCGAGTTTGCTAGACGATAGTTCCTCGTTACCCAACAATCGAGTACTAAGTCTATGTAGGATTGTATTAGCAACAGCGGAAGCACAAGGATCATTTAAGCACTCTAATTCACTAATTTTGGCAAAATATAAACCATGCTCTTGCAAAAAACAAATGAGTTTCAAGACATACCTCTTGTAGAACTTCTTCAAAGCTTGTTCTCCAGCTGCAATCTTCTCCAAATCCTATTGCAGACCACCTCAAGATCTTCCTCACTATTCTCTTGGTGCTCTAGATTGAGTTGTGGGACTTAAAACCAACTTGAATCAAGGGATGAAGGAGAAAAGCTCATAGCAGCAATCTTGTTGAAGAACCCTTTCTTCAACCCGAATTTTCTCTAAAATTCTCTCTTGATTGCATTCCCGAATTTCACTCCAATCTCTTCATTATATTTCAGATCAACATGCAAAGGAGAGAGTTGCATGAGTTGCAACTCATACTTGGAGAAGACAAGGCAAAGATGAAAGCTTTTGTGTGAGCAACTTAGGAGATGGATAATGGAAAACCCAAATTTTCCATTTGTGTTTTGTTTTTTCTCTTTTTCAATTTTATCATAAAATCAAAAAATAATTTTTTAAAATCTATTTTGATTTTAAAACTGAAAAAATTAATTATTAAATAAAACTTAATTAATTTAATATCAAATATAAAATTAATTTTAAATCATATCCATCTTTATATAATTAAATCATATTTAAATATATAAATTCTTCTATTCCATTTAATTCTCAAATTAACATGTAATTATATTTCATATAATTACTAATTCCCCTAATTCTAATTTGAACGTTTCAAATTAACTTATCACGCTTTGCTAGAGCTAGTTCGTTACTAGCAAGTAGGGGGACCTCGCGAACCTACAAATCATGGGCCCCAACGATCTGAGATTAATTGGCTAAACTCATTAGACCAGATTAATCCCCATTCGTTAACTAATGGGTCACTCCACTAAAGCCCACAGTTGCACTCCCCTCACTGTAGATATATTATATCCACGTGATTTAACCATAATCACCAAGTCGACCCTTCACAGGTTGTTCGTAATAACGTTGGGTCAAATATCTGTTTTGCCCTCGAGATTACGTCTTATTCCCCAAGTTTCTACTTATTCTCTAATGAACAACTGGTCTGTGATCCAATCATTAAACCAAATTCTCTCAGCACAGTGAGAGAGGAGGGCCCCTTGTTCAAGACCTGGATTCAGTACTGGAGAGAACAACCTTTCTCCTATCCTTAAATTGGGTAGGCGTGAACTCCGTCTTACACCCTATGTCCCCAGCTATCTATCCGATCTTACCTCTAAAATGGGAGTCTTATTGAGCCGGCGCTGTAAAGCCAACCCTCTCCTATGCAAATCTAAGGGCAATCCCGAATAAACAAGAGTTCATAGTTACCTCAAGATTAAGATCGAGTTACCTAGATCATCTAGGTGAAATAGTCAGTCTTATACAGTAAACAGCGTTATAAAGTAAGAGTGACTTATTTCTTGGTTCTGATCTAATGTAAACTCATTGCATAGGACACCCCCACTCCTCATGTCATAACATGTACGAATTAGGATCACATCGTACGTAGCACTTTACAACTCTTTGTAACAACTACAGAGTAGACCACATCCAATGGTGTTACCAGAATAAGGTACCTAACCTTATTCATATACCATAGATCATTTTGACTATTTACTCGAACCTGATCCACTCTTATGTTCCCACATAAAATTCAAGTACTCATACAATAGTTATGGGTCTTAGTTTATTGGATTTAGACTTTCATACAATTTATTAAATAATTAATAAGTATATTGATTATAGAAAATGTTTATCATTTTACAAAATGTGAGTTTTAGGACATAAAACCCAACAATCTATATGATAGACTTTCTCATTTTCCCACTTACTCGATCTTTTACTCGATCGTATAGTTCCTCCTTCCCTCTACCAAATCTACACAGAGTTCACACCTTCTGGATTCTCACACCGAGAATACCAAGGTAGCCTCTTTGTAGTGTCGAGTTCGTTGTTTGAGGGTCAAGGACCAGGCCTTACTCGATTGTCTTCGAGGATCTGACAGTTCGTGATTTGAACTAGTTGTTCGTTGCGTTCGTGCACTTGATCGAGTTTGCTTGAACGCTTGACTGGTGTTGATCGAGGGAATACTCGAAAAAGAGTTCTTCAAAGGTATGTCACTATATTCCCTGTGTATTTAACTTAAAAGCATGTTGTAATTTACTCAATGACGCATAACTGTTGTTGTTTGTTTGTAAATGCTTTATTCTTTCACAATGGATTTCGAACAATCTTCTTTCACTCAATGGTTCTCTTGTGTAAGAGTTCCTACACTTAGTTTATTTGTTTATGGTTAATGCAACTAAAATAACTCATATTTCATAGACTGTAGTGAATAAAATATCTCATATTACTACATCACAAATGTTTGTTCATACATGTGTTTACAAACTACAGGACCCTATGAGATTTAGGGCATCAACCCCAACAATCTCCCACTTGTCCTAACGTTAGTAAGGTGTACAAGATAATTACAAGTACAAAACAATAAACTGAGGCACAAAAGCTCAGTACAACAATACTTCTACTTGCCCTAGTTCAGCCGCGGACGGTCCTATAGACCCATGCTCTGTAAGTGACCCTCAAACACTGTAGACGTTAGAGTCTTCATAAACAGATCGGCAACGTTGTGCTCTGAAGCTATCTTCGTGACAATCACGTCCCCTCTATGCATAATCTCTCTGATAAGATGGTATTTTCACTCAATATGCTTGTCGCGCTTGTGACTCTGAGGCGCTCTGAAATTCGCGACAACACCATTATTATTACAATAAAGAGTGATGGGCAAGGACATGTCGGGAACAACTTCCAGATCAGCCAGGAACTTCCTGAGACAAACGGCCTCCTTAGCAGCTTCACAAGCCGCTACATATTCGGCCACCATGGTGTAGTCAACGATAAACCCCTACTTAGTGTTTCGCCATACTATAGCTCCTTCCTTAAGAGTGAACACTGATCCTGAAGTGGATTTTCGAGAATCCTTATCAGTCTGAAAATCAAAGACCGTGTATCCTGTAAGGATTAAATCCTTAGAACCATAAACAAGCATGTAATCCCACGTTCTCCGAAGATACTTGAGGATCTTCTTGACGATAGTCCAGTGACCCTGTACTGGATTAGACTGATATTTACTGACTATCCCCATAGCGTAGCAGATGTCAAGTCTAGTACATAACATCGCATACATCAAACTGCCCACGATAAGTGCACAGGGGACCCGTCTCATTTCCTCAACCTTTTGAGGTGTCTTAGGACACTATTTCTTAGACAATGTAACTCCATGCCGAAAAGGCAAAAGGCCTCATTTGGAGTTCTGCATCGAGTACTTGATCAATATCCTCTCAATGTATGATGCTTGAGACAGTGCTAGCACTTTGTTCTTTCAATCCCAAAAGATCTGAATCCCAAGAACAAACTGAGCCTCCCCTGAATCTTTCATTTGGAATGGGGTCGCTAGCCAGTTCTTCACTGAAGTCAATAAACCTGCATCATTCCCAATAAATAGGAAATTTTCGACACATAAAACTAGGAAAACTATTGAATTGTTGATGATTTTCTTGTAGACACAAGGTTCATCAACGTTTTGGTCAAAGCCATAAGATTTGATCGCAATATCAAACCTTATGTTCAAAGATCGAGATGTGTGTTTCAGTCTATAAATGGCTCGATTCAGCTTGCAAACCTTTTGCTTCTGACCTTTGGCTATGAATTTCTTGGGCTGCACCATATAAATGGTCTCCTCAAGATTACCATTCAGGAAGGCAATCTTTACATCCATTTGTCATATCTCATAATCATAATATGAGGCAATGGATAGAAGGATGCGGATAGACTTAAGCATGGCAACAGGCGAGAATGTCTCCTCATAGTCAACTCCCTCTACCTAGGTATAACCCTTTGCCATAAGTCTAGCATTGAAGGTTTGCACCTTGCCATCAACGCCCCGTTTCCTCTTGTAGATCCATTTAAAACCTATAAGTGTAACCCCATCAGGTTGATCTACAATATCCCATACTGAGTTGAAGTACATAGACTCCATTTTGAGATCCATGACTTTGATCCATTCATTTCTGTCAACATCCTCCTTTGCCTTCTTGTAAGACAACGGATCCTCAACCTTGCCATCGACTACCGTGGCCAGGATTTTAGTTAAACCCATATAGCGAACAGGTGGGTGCGCAACCCTCCCACTACGTCGAAGTTCCCTCAACTCTTGAGGTGTATGTGCCCGACCAAATAAACTCCCATCAACAACTCTTGTTGATGTAGTAGGCTCTTCAAAATCTCTTGTTGAAGTTTCAGTAGTTTCTTTGGAAAGTTCACTCCACACAATTGTACTTTCTGAACTGTGCTCCTATATATGATCCTCCTCAAGGAAGGTAGCATTTTTCGACACAAACACCTTGTTTTCATTATGATCATCAAAGTAACCCCCTCGTGTCCCTTTGGGGTAGCCTACAAATAAGCACAGCCTCGAATGTGGTTCCAGTTTCTTAGGATTAGCCTCAAGCACATATGCTGGACAACCCCAGATGCGGAAGTGACGCAAACTAGCTTTATGTTCGTTCCACAACTCCAAAGGTGTTCTGGCAACACTCTTGGAAGGAACAAAGTTGAGGATATAAGTTGCAGTCTCTACTGCAAAACTCCAAAACGAGTCTGGTAATGAAGCGTAACTCATCATCGACCAAACCATGTCCAACATGGTTCTATTTCTCCTCTCTGATACACCATTCTGCTGAGGTGTACCAGGTACTGAAAGTTGGCAAATAATTCCATGTTCTATCAAATAATTCTAGAACTCAGAATTCAAAAACTCTCCACCTCGATCAGATCGAAGTGTCTTAATCCGTTTATCTAATGCGTTTTCAACTTCAGCCTTGAACTCCTTGAACTTTTAAAAAGATTATGACTTATGTTGCATTAAATAAATATGCTCATACCTTGAATAATCATCAGTAAAAGTGATAAAATACTCGTAGCCTCCCTTAGCTCGAACATTCATCGGACAACAAAGGCCTTAATATACTAACTCTAAAGGATCTTTGGCTCTATAACCTTTTCCAGGAAAAGGGCTTTTAGTCATCTTGCCTTCAAGGCATGACTCGCACACAGGTAAAGAATTTTCCTCTAACTCGTTTAGAAGTCCATTCTTCACCAACCTCTCAATCCTATTGAGATTGATGTGCCCCAAACGAAGGTGCCAAAGTTGGGCATTTTCTTTAAGAGAAACTTTAAGTCGTTTGTTTTGAGTTACGGTAGTTTTAAACATCTATGTTATGGAGGTAATTTATTACTAACGGCCTTAAAACATACAAATAATTTTCCAGTAAAGCTGAACATATCTCAACACCATCCTTTAGAATACACATTTTATTAACTAAAAAATTAAGAGTGTATTTACAATCAAGCAAGAACTTTACAAAAATTAAGTTCCTCTTTAACTCAGAAACAACATATACATCATTCAAAATGATAAATCTATTTTGTAAAGTCAACTGGAGGCCTCCCACTGCCACAGTTGAGACGACGTGCTCAGTACCTACTCGCATCGTCATCTCACCAGCCTCAAGCTGCCGATAGGATCTAATCCCTTAAAAAGAAGAACAAACATGGTTAGTGGCTCCAGAGTCGATAATTCAAGCAGAATCATCAATCTCCACTAAACAAGTCTCCAAAAAAAGTAAATCACATTTACCTTGTTTGGTCTTGGCCTTGGCCTTCTTCTTCTTCTTCAACCAGCGTGGACAGTTCCGCTTCCAATGCTCATCCTAGTTACAGTGGAAACATTTTCCTTTTTCAACTGATGTTGGTCGCCTAACCCGTTGAATGGTAGGTTGTGGGTTAGTAGGCGCATCCCCTTCCCCTAACTACCCTTCTTCTTTTTCCACTTGTTAGTACCAGAAGAAAAAGGTGCATACTTAGTTTTTGAGGTCAAACTTCGGAGGAAGTTTTTAGATGATGAAGCAACATTTGCTTCACCAACCATCTTTTCCTTTCTTTTTAGTAAGGATTGGAATGTCTGCAACTTGTTGACTAGAGTTGTAAAGGTGTAATCAACTCTATTCATAACAATGTTGCTTATGAAGTGTAGGAAGCTTTCTGGCAACATCTCCAGAATAATGCTAACATGGCTACCTTAATCGATGCGAGCTCCGTTCATCTCCGCCATATTAAAATGGACTATCATGTTCATAACATATTCTCGAAGAGATGTACCCACCTTCATTTTGGAGTTGAAAATGTATTTTAGAACGTCATGCTTGAGCTGCCCAGACGGTTTTTGGAACATTCCCTTCAGGGACTCCATGATCTCACGTGTAGTGACCATGGGCTCATGCTTATTGGCCATTACGTCGTTCAGGCTGGTCAAGATGTACGCTCAGGCCTTCTCGTTCATCCGTGTCCATTGCTCATACGCGTCTAGAACATTTCGAGCAATAGTAGGAGGTGGAATAGGAGCACACTCATCCGTAAGGAAGAATCGGAGATCATCGATGAAAAGTATTGTGTTTATCGAGTTTCTCCAACTAGCATAGTTGTCGCCAATTAGTTTGTCGGTGGCTAAAAGAGCTAAAGTAACGGTTGCCATAATTAAAAGTTGCTGAAAACAAGAACAAACTTAATAAGTCCTTCAACCATCGACATAACTTCCACTACACGCCTTACATAATCGTCGAGTTAATGCTCGTGGACAAACTTGTAGAACAGCTAACATCACATCTTCTAACATGGTAAAGCAGACATACCACAAGGATGAATATTGTCTTGCTTCAACGAAAGAAATTGTCATCTTCTGTGTTAACGGAGGCAACGTTAGCATCCGAATAAGATTTTTACATGTCCCGATTGTCCACATTCCCAGCAAATATTTTTCTACACGAACTCTTTCTTTTTCTTTCACATGCTAGCTACCAGTACTTAAATCTTCTTGTGAAGTGTGTCCCTCACTATCCATTTTTCTTTCCTCTGACAAAATTTTACTAGTAGCCTCAATAAAATCTAAATTTTCCTTCACGTGCATCAAGATTAGCTTCATGTGTTCATAAGAAGAAGGAAGTCACCATATGAGTCTGAGCACTCCTATCACCTCCAGCTCAGAAATGATACCATTGAGAATACCCAAATAATCTGAGATTTTTTGCATATTCCACCATTCACAATGTGTGAAACTGCTCCTTCTAGTACAACTAATTTGAGATGCACTTTTCCTGATACATTACTTCAAGCTTCTCCCAAAACTCTTTGACGGTCAAAATTCCATATACATTTGTAAGAATATTTTTAGCCAAATTTAGTCTGATTACACTTACAGCTCTCAAATCCATTTCCTTCTAATTTTCATCGATCATGTTAGACTTCTTAAAATATTTACTGGAATCGCTGTTAGATTCTTTTGGACTACCATCACAGCTTGTATTAGCACATTCTTGACTTGCACTTGTCACAAGTCAAAGTTTATTAGAGCTAAGATTGCTAAAAGGAATTTAATTCTGGGACAACAAGAAACCAAGGACATGGTCTCCTTTTATAGGCTTGGAGTCTATCCCCATTCTTCAATTTAACTAATATAGGACAAACTGCAATTCTATTATTTTTTCAAAAACTCAACATCTTTGTGGTGGGTCTCTTCATTGGCACTTTAGTCGATGTAGAAAATAAGAAGTCATCGACGGTTGGTCTCGTCAGAATGTTGAAAATTTGTAGGTCTCGATTTAAAGAGACTGCAAAGGCCATAGTATTCTTTTGTCAATGGAGGAATATTGATAAGTAAAGGTTTAAATGTTGACAAGATTATTAGATTAAATATGACAAAAAGATATTAGTCCTATTTTTTAGGACATTTGGCAAATAAATGGAACCTAGCCAAATAAACCTTAAATATAGGAGGTGATGGCATGAGGAGGAAGGGCATAAAAGGAAAATCTAGAGAAAAAAACATCCTAATGAAAAGGCCAGTTTATATATATTTCAGGCTTTCTTTTTTAGGGATTCTTTGGACAAATGGCCAAAATGAAATTACCTTTTTAAAAAATAGCCAAAGCAGTTTCCACTTTTAAAAATGCTAGAACACTCAATTTGTTCATTAAAGTATAAAAGAAAATGATAAATATACCCCTGTTAAATCCCTACATTCTTAGTGTATTTAAAAACAAAATTGGTTGAATAAAAGAAAATTGGTTGAATAAAACAAAATCTTATTATCTAACCACTCATTCTAAAAACTACTAGAAAATCTTCCTCAAATTTATTAGAAAATCTTCCTAAACCTTCCTTATTGATCACGAAAGATAATTTAAAAAATCTCACCATTTAAAAAAATATTAAGATCTTATGTCTATAAAAATCTTACATTCAAATGAAAATACCCTGATGCTAATACATACCTAGAATTGCAAATACATCTTATTCAAATTAACAAAAAAAAAAAAAAAAAAAAAAAAAAAAAAAGAACCATGTTAATGAAAAGAATAACTTCTGCGACAATTACCATCATAAAGCACATCATCCAAATCCTGAAAAATTAATAGTCGCCATTTTGTGCCATAATAAGGTGAATACTATTCCAAACTCAAAAACCTTCCGACCTCAATTTTCTAGTTACATTAGATGCACCAGTTTCTTAATGAAGTTCTAAAACCCATCATCTCAAAACAAAATTGGCGGAAATCGTAAGCTTCACCCATGAATTTTTTTT